>NW_016163447.1:522-36482 GCF_001687245.7 Rhagoletis zephyria | reverse complement strand
AGGTCCCTGCGCTTCTATAAGCCGCATGGGCTTGTGTATATTTTTTAATTAAAAAAAAAAAAAATTTTAAATGATATAATAGCTTTTTTAAAGGTAGAAAGGCAAAAAAAGGCAAATATCTTAAAAAAGGCAAATAAAAGGCAAATATTTTAAAAAAGGCAAAAAAAGGCAACATCAAATGTGTATATATGGAATCAGGGAAAGCTAAATCGTGGACATTCTTAATCGAATATACTCTATNGCAAAAAAAAGGCAAATATCTTAAAAAAGGCAAAAAAAGGCAACATCAAATGTGTATATATGGAATCAGGGAAAGCTAAATCGTGGACATTCTTTATCGAATATACTCTATCTCTTTAAGCCCTGTATGCAGCTCTCAAGAAAACGGTCAAGAAAAAATTGCCATTATTTCGCGCGTGTGTCCAAGGAATTTTGACATTTTTGATACCTCACAGCCTGTTGCCTCACTCTTTCCTCAAGAAATAATGGAACGGGCATATATTTCTGTTGCAAACCTAGGTTGCCTTGTGCTCTTTTTTCACAAAAAACTTTAGAAAACCGTAGTAGAAAGCGTAGTAAATTTCTTAAGAACTGCGTACTGCCGTAAGGAAATTTGACTCAAGAAAATTTCTTAGCCATTTCTTGTTTTTGCTTTTCTTGAGAGCTGCATACAGGGCTTTAGCAGAAAAAAGGCAATTTCCATAAAATCCGTTCCCTGTTCATGACTAGTTAGTCATGCAGTCTGAGGTGAATAATGTTTTGTGTTTTTTTGTTAGTCTCCTTTTTATACTTTTCTATGTAAGCATTTCCACTAATGAGGTGTCATTTGAAAAGTCAGAGGTCCCCTGAGTGGTTATTAGTTAATATTAATGGTACTATTTCCGCGAACTATTAGAACAGTCTGCTTTTATCTATGGCTATGGGTGAGTTTACTGTATATTTCTGTCTGCGCAGTCTGCGCATGGGCCCGCTTGTATTTATTTATTTAGAAAATAAATGAGTACACAAAAAGCTTAATTAACACTCCAGTAGTATATGAATTATTAAGAAAATGTGAATAAAATCCTGAAACTTCCAATGAAATAAATTTGTATTAATTAAATGTACATAATATTTACATATTATATAAATGAAAAAATAACAAAGTGCTCCTTGAAACTTATTTATACGTCTCCGTTAACTTTCAACAACAGCAATTTTTCGAAATTGTTGTCAGAAAGCATTTCACGGCGTGGGGTATTCAGCGATGAAGCAAACGAAGATGCCAAGGGTGTGTTATATTTAAGGTACGCTTTTTTAATAATCGGGTACCGGTTAAGCATAGTAGTTTCTGTAGATTTGATACTTCTTGAAAAGTTTCTCGGTACGTTCGTTCTCATTTAAAACGTTCCCGAAACTTTCGTTCTGATTCTGTTCTTCTGGAGAACGTTCCCGAGAGTTTTGTTCACATATTTTGACATTACCTTTTGTTCTCAGGCAGAACTAAACCAAACCCGGAAGGCGTTCTCAGACCCTGAAAAAAATTCATAGTACATATTTCAAAAGAATGCACTCCAATGGCTGAAATCAAATGACTAACAAAAAATGAAATAAAGTGACTAACAAGAAATAACTAAAAAATTATTTTTGAATCATAATTCAAAAAAAGAATAAAGACTAATTTTGCTTAGTCTTAGTCAAGACTAACAAAAAATTTTTGGAACCATTTGAGACTTCAATCAAATTATTAATTTAGTTAAAAATTACTGCATTCTTTAACACCTCTGCTGTGTGGTATCGTTTCGTTTAAATTTTTCATCGACAATTGACGGGACAAAATCAGAAAAATACGACAATTTTGTCAATTTTCTAATTAAATTAAATTAAATTAAAGATAAACAAATATATATACATATATATGTATTGTTTAACCTCTTTCATAAAAAATTAAATTTTTCAATATGAACTGCCTTGCGCGCGTAATATATTGAAGAAACGAAGTACAGTCCCGCGTTATGCAGTTTTTTGCATTCGGCCATTCTGCAATTAATAACAATAGATTGTCGCTTACACATATGTACATATGCTAGTGTTTGGCAGAGCCTCTCCTCCAATTTGTGGCATACGCGTTGATGTTGTAACACAATTGGGAGGGACCCATAGTTTTTCGCCGACTCCGAACGGCGATTGTATGTAGTATTTTTATGAGAAGCTGTTTTTCATGACAGAAATACACTCGGAGGTTTGCCATTGCCGGCCGAGGAGTGACCGCTAGTAAACAAGGATCACACGATTTGTGAATTTTTATAGTTACAGAGTGGAGTTGGTCGGACATTTTTTATTGAGCTGAACTCATTCATGCTCGATAGAAACTTCTAGAAAACACCACCCTGTGACTGCCAAATTGTAGAAATTTGTACAAATGTACAAATCGCGTGATTTCTGCTTTAGAAAAAAAATAGTTTGTTTTTCGTTTTTGATATTTGGATGAACCGGACTTAAACCCTGGCAAATTTGGGTCTGAACTGCATTCCTTACAAACCTTGAGCAAGAACCAAAATAAGGGTTAAACAAAACTCTAAAATTCCCTAAGAATGTTTAATGGATTCTTGATATACTGCCCACCTATTCATCATGAATGGTAGTTTTATCTGGTAGCACTGTGGATGAAAATTAGTCTGTATCGGGTTTAAAAATTATTTAGTGATTTTCAGCCAAATCAGTATTGTACCAATAACAAGTAAACATACCGACTGGCGCTTTTGCATCTGTTCCAGGTTAGAACTGGCAATCCCAAATCGGAGTAAATGAGGTGAAAAATCGTAGCAGAAAATAAAATTCCGTAGTAGAAATTTTTTATGTATGAATATTGCTCGCCATAATTTGGCTTTTTTAGTTCAGTATGTAATTATAGCTGCCGACCTACTATACTACTTGAAAAAAGGCCATAAGACACTAAACTTCTTGTATTCTTTGGGTTCAGATACTGCAATAAGTGCTCTTTATTATTTGCCAAAGAAAATCGAAGTAGATCGTGGGTAAAGCGGAGTAGTGCAGGAAAATTCGAATTTTCATCAAAAATCGTATTAAATCTACTACGCAGGGAAGTTCTAACCAGTGTTCCCACACGTATTGGGGTAGTACAAAAAAGGAAAGAAGACAAAAATAATTTAAAAATTAGATGTTTGGAATTAATAGGAATTGTGTGAAGACTCAAAGTGAAAAATTATAAAGTAATATGCATGGGTAACAAATGGAAAAAAACGAGATGAACAAAACTGCAAGAGTTGGAAATAGAGATTACCTTGACTGCTGGACACTGGTAGTAAATTTAATAATACAGGGTGGCGCCGAATGAGCTATATGGTTGAAATGGTTTATAACCTTTTTATTTATGCGATTATTATAATTTTTTTTTTTAATACAGTATATTATTGGGGAATTTTTTGCAACTAGCTTTGAAAAATGATACCCTGTAAGTGGTGTCCATTTTCTGCTTCGCACATAAGTGCTATTTTTAGCATATTTTCCATAACTTGCCATAGAGTAAAAAAAAACTGTTATAAAGAATTCAAACCATATAGCTCATTCGGCGCCACCCAGTATTACGGATGATGTATTGAAGTCAATAGTCAAACCAAGCTTAAGTGAGTGCTCATTTTTATACCTTTCATGAGCATGAAAAGGTATTATAACTTTGGTCCGATGCTTGTAAGTACCAGCATAAGATAGGCCCATTAAAATGAGCTGAGTCGATCCGTCCGTTTGTATGCAATCTAGTCTCTCAGTTTTCGAGATATCCCCATGAAATTTGGTAGGTGGGTATATTTTTACAATGTATTAATCATTTGTAGGAACCGGAAGAATAGAACCACTATAAAATATAGCTCCCATACAACTGATTGTTCAGATATGAGATTTTTCGTTATAACTTCTCCATTTAAGTAGCTAGCAACATGCAATTTTGCACTGTTGTCACTCATTATTAAAAGAATACTTTCAGTGAAAATAGCGAAGATCGGGTCGCTATAACCAATAGCCTTCATACGACTGATTGTTCGGATATGAAATTTTTTGCCATAACTTCTCCATTTATGGAGCTAGGAACATAAAAATTTGCACCGTTTTCACTCATTTTTATAAGGATACTTACAGTGAAAATAACAAAGATCGGGTCACTATAACATACTATATCTCCCATACAACTGATTCTTCAGTTATGAGAATTTTTGTTATGACTCCTCAATTTATGCAAATAGGAACATGAAATTTACTTTCAGTGAAAATACAACTGATTGTTCAGATATGGGATTCTTTGTTATAACTTTCCATATATGCAGCTAGAAACATGAAACTTCGCACTATTTTCACTCATTATAAACAGAAAGTTTACAGTAAAAATAACGAAGATCGCGTCACTATAACCTATTTATTGCTCCATACATCTGATTGTTCAGATATGGGATTTTACTGTAAAACTCCTTTATTTGGACAGCTAAAACCGATAAATTTCGTAAGCTATTTTATAAATAATAATACAAAGTCTACTGAGAAAATCGTCAAAATCTAAAATGTATTCAAGCTTCATAAACAATTAACCCGATTCTTAAAAATTAGGCTAGTGTTGCGAAACAAAAAATATTTTTTGCTTTTGCCGGTTTAAGGGGGTATGTGGATGCACCAAACATATTCAGTGTTATTCTATAGGCCAATACCTTTCAAACGACACCTTATATATTAAGTTCCAGCTACTAGTTGGAAAGATATAGAGCTAAATGAGTTTTGGTTCGTGTCTCCACTGTACGTACCTTAATTTAATTTTTTTCAAACTTTCTAGAATTAAAGTACCATAAAAACTAAGAAGGTTTTGTTCTAGGACGTTTCGATCCGTAGGCCTTTGTGGGCGTGGCTGGAGCCTGAAATTTGAAAACAAACAATTTTTTATACTACCACTGAGGTCGCACTACTCATTCCATACCATGAAGTGGATATCAGCAGAAGGGTCTTAAAATAAGCTATCTAACGCTGTCTTTTGGGTTTATAAAATATAAATATGTCATAACGTTATCGCCTAAAAACTAAAAATCGGGCTGCTGAAAGTATACATTTGGAGCATTTTCTCAAAAATGGTTAGTCGATTTTATTCTTAGTTTCCACAGGTCTAGCCCAAAACCTTAGCTTTCATCCGGTATATAGCCTATATCTGAGAAAACTCTTGTTGTGGAGATATTACGATTCAAATTGAAAAAATGTCGCTCCAAAAAGGGTCAAATGGTTAAAAATTAAAATATTCGTCTAATTTGGTTACTTTAAGATATAAAAATAACATACCCAGTTCCCCGAAAAAAGTGCCCACTCCCCATTTGCCACTTAAATCGAAATTTCCTGCAAATCGGCGAATTTCTCGCGAGTTGACAAGGTGAAGGATGCAGCTACGCTAATCACTTAGTACATGTCTTGGAAACCACAATTTGTGTCAATTTTAGAGTTTTTCCATTCACATGCCGAAATTGTAATATTTTCACCATATTAATTGTAGTTATGTGCACAGTATTTAACTATGCTGCATGGGTTTATCACCCGCATTTAACCTACCTGGGAAGACGCATACAATATTACCCACAGTTGTACATAAATATGTATGTATGAATGCATTTAGCTGACCCATTGTGCCGCTACTACTTACGTAAAATGTATAAATCGCCACTGAGCAAAAATACTTGAGAAAAAATCATTAGTTTCATAGCACGAGCACGAGTGCAACACCGTACACGTGATAGAAGTAAAGCTTCTTAAAAAAGCACAGGAGTGCGCCCCACACCCGGTAGAAATCTTAACAACAATTAAACTACGAGGCAATCAGACGAATACAGTTGCTTAATGTATCCAAAGTTTATACCAAGTTGATACGTTTTTAACATTTCTCATAATTTTTATTTTTATTTTTACTTTTTCGAATACAAAGGATATGATCGCTTTATTCCGTATTCGAAAAATTATATGTTTCAATGAACACATCGATCTGAATACATAATTTAGATTTAGATAACATTTTTAGCAATCTATTTGAGAAAAGTAAAACGTTTAGATTATTGTTTGTATTTTGGCCGATTTTAAATTTTCTACCCCAAAGTAATTGATATCAAATGAAACACCTCTGACTAAATAAAAACAAATTTTTCGTACGTTTCCAAGGTTATAAAATGCGTATAATTCTCGTCACGAAATTGGTATCATAAATTTTGTGTTTCTAGTTCAGCTTTCGTCACTCGAAAATTTTACCTCAAAGAGGTGTTTTATTTGATAAGGTATATCTTCCATACCTCTGATTGTTTAGATATGATTTTATATATATGTATCTCCTCTATCTATGTATGCTGTGAATATATAAATTTTTTCAAATGCAGTAATCTGTTAAAGTAAAATTTTCAGATGTTCATGAAAGGTATGAAGCCAAGCCAAAGGCATAGCCGAAGACAGCGCTGCTCTTACGTGTTTTTGGCCGGCTTTGGTAATAAACGGCAAGAGAATAAGGTTAAACCATTGGGTAAAGTGCAGCAGGCGAGGACTTTTGTTTACAAGCAGAAATTACTATTAGTTGTGTTTATCATATGCTAAGAAGCCGCTGAGCGATCTCACTAAGCAAAATAAAAAGTTTTAAATGGGCGATCAACAGATGTTTGCATTCAATATGCTGAAGAAAATGTTAGGGGAGCATCCGATTTTGAGTTGCAGAGATCACCAAATGATGGGTCCCTGCACCCAGTCTATTATATGAGTAAACAACTAGTGAAAACTAGGGATGGCAAAGTCGACTTCGACTTTCGACCAAAATCGACTTTTTACTCCTGAAAGTCGAATTATAGTGATCGACTTTCAGTTTATGGAAGTCGACTGAAGTCGACTTTTCACTTTCGACTCTCGACTTTTATTAATTTATTTGCATATAAAAACTGATCTTCTAACAAGGGCGCGGAGTGCTGTTTGGTCGTATTTAAAAAAAATTGCCAATAAAACTGAAGTGAAATTTGAAAAGTGTGGTAGAGAAATGAATTTTAATGACAGTACAACAACATTGTCAAATCATTTAAGAGCAGCGCATAAAATTACTATACGAAAACAAATTCCTCAAATTTGTTAATCGTTTGTCTCCACAATCTTCAGTTAATAATGAGGTAAGATAAACATAGGTATTTATTTTAAAAATTTCATGCAAGAAAGTTTTTCAGCATGAGTTTATGTAAGTTTCTACAGACAGTTTTTGGTTCGAATTTGACCAATCCGTAAGGTACAACATTTTAAACACCGCTAAAAACGTTGCTGGTAGGATTCCAGTTAATATGCGACATTAGTCGTGTGGATAGTCCCAATCCACTAGCTGTCTGGGCTACTCCCATATTTATCCATGCTTATAAAGTGGCACTTATATTTCTGCCAATACCCGCCAATTCTGCTCCATCGGAAAGGCCACATTTTTCAAAAAGTTGTCCGTAATTACCAAATATCGATTCAAAAAATTTTTTGAATTTTTTTTTGTGAAAATTTAAAAATTTTTAAATTATTTTTCAAAAATATAATTTTTAAAAACCCTCACAACCAACATTTTCATGCTGTATAACTGGAATAATTTTCAAAATTTTTAAAAATCCTTTAGTGTCTGTTTTTTTTACCTAGCATTGAATTTCACTAAATTACAGATTATTCTAAAGACCACTAGTAAATCATGATATTTTTGGCGTATTCTGACTCTTATATTTATAGCGAACAAAGTCGACTTTTCTTCGTGGATCGGTCGACTTTTAAAGTCGACTGTACAGAGTCGATCGAAAAGTCGAAAGTCGACTTTCTAGTGAAGTCGAACAACCGTAGTGAAAACAGCGAAAATACACTAGTTATTAGCTTGAGATCCTTGCTGTAATTGAGACACCCAAAAAATTTAGGGTGTATCTCTTGGGTTTACGCCACTGACTGCAACGCCTTTGTAAAAACGTTGAACAAAAAAGATTTGTGTACGAGGGTGGTACGGTGGATCTTGTTGCTACAAGAATACGACTATGAGGTTGAGCATCGTTTTGGATCGCAGATGCGTCATGTGGATGCTCTCAGCCTATACGCTGTGGTGATGGTTGGTACTGATGACTTACTGATGCGCATACTTCAAGCCCAGCAACACGATGATGAGCTGAAAGCACTCATTGATATTCTCCGTGAGAAAGAAACTTACAATGACAATTTTTGAAAGGGTAACATTTTGCATAAAATTGTTAATTGTTAAATTGTTAATGTCGAGCTTGTTGTGGTGCCAAGAGGTATGCAAAGGGAGGTTATTAGACGCGTTCGTGACAAGGGGCATGTTGGTATACGAAAACTGAAAGAAGTAGTTGGTCGAGAATATTTAATACCAACGCTGGAAGAGAAAATTCAATTGCACATAGCTAGTTGTATTCAGTGCATTATCTCTAGCAGAAAGTCAGGGAAGCAAGAAGGTGAGCTACATCCTCTGCCAAAAGAAGACTCTCCGCTCTGTACGTACCATGTAGACTTTCGGGGCCTTGAGTCTACTACTAAACAGTATAGACATATTTTGGCTATTATCGACGCGTTTACGAAATTTTGTTGGCTTTATCCGGTCAAAACGAAATCTTCACAAGAAGTTATTAAACGACTCGAAATGCACAGTGTGACGTTTGGCAACCCTGCCCAAATTATTTCCGATCGAGATTCGGCATTCACTTCCGACGACTTTTCCAAGTACTGCGGGGATGAAAGTATTAAGCATTTCAAAGTAACGACCGGTTTGCCTCGCGCCTATGGGCAAGTCGAAAGACTAAATGGTATCATAATCAGCGTTTTGTCGAAACTTAGTATAGAGGATCTAACGAAGTGGTAGAAATTTGTAGATAAGGTACCACAAATACGTATGCTAGAAGTACAAACATGTCTCCATTCGAGCTAATGACAGGCGTCAAAATACGCACTGAAGAAGACATTCGTAGTAAAGAACTTATTGAGAGCGAGATGGTANATAAACTCTACGTATGCTAGAAGTACAAACATGTCTCCATTCGAGCTAATGACAGGCGTCAAAATACGCACTGAAGAAGACATTCGTAGTAAAGAACTTATTGAGAGCGAGATGGTAAAGCAATTTGAAGATAGGCGCGTTGAGTTGCGACAGCGTGCCAAAGAGCAGATCTTGACAATACAAAACGAAAATAAACGAACCTATCATCTGCGACGAAAAGTGGCTAATCGCTTTACCAAAGGTGATTTGGTTACTATAAAGGGCATGCAGTTTGGTACTGGTCTCAAACTCAAGCCTAAATATTTGGGGACATACCAAGTTGTTAACGTCAAGTATAGCGACACCTATGATATAATCAAGGTCGGCATTTGCGAAGGTTCGAAACGCACATCTACATGTGCCGAATATATGAAGCCATGGGTATTCCAAGTTGAAGACGGGCGAAGCATTCGGGTCGAATGCCTTGTAGAATGGCCGATATGTGGGATCTAGCTTTAGAGACAGCTGGTAACTCCAAAAGAACCGAAGTAGGAACGAGCTAAGAACGAACAAGTTACAATGAAGCGAGTTGAATAATGACGGTCAGCGCGAGCGGGCGCACAATTTACGAAAATGTAATTAAAATAACTGTGTGCATCTTTTATAATAAACATTAAATTAAAGTTCATCTAATTCAAAAACTATACAGGGTGTCCCAGAAGTAACCTGCCAAATTTGAGGAGAAGGCAGGTGGGGTGGTGAGCTCCCTGATAAGCANAAATGTAATTAAAATAACTGTGTGCATCTTTTTATATACTATAATAAACATTAAATTAAAGTTCATCTAATTCTAAAACTATAAGGGTGTCCCAGAAGTAACCTGCCAAATTTGAGGAGAAGGCAGGTGGGGTGGTGAGCTCCCTGATAAGCAAAAATTTTTCAGGTAAAAGTGTCACCGTTTTTGAAATATTTAAATATTTTTGAATTAAAGAAAAATCCTGCCATTTCATGTATTTTCTTTAACTGTATCTACAAACAAGGCTATACTTNCAGAAAAATCGTGCCATTTCATGTATTTTCTTTAACTGTATCTACAAACAAGGCTATACTTAGTAAATTTTTTATGTTAAATAATTTCAGATAGTCACTTCTCCATACTCAAATGAAATGTAATTAACATATATTAAGGAACCATTATAAAATATATGACTATCTCTGGTGAAAAAAATGGACTGAGCTATAACTTTACATTACATAAAAAAATTGCTCATTTAATAAAGATTTCAGAAAGGTGCCACACTTACTGTTTTGAATAGAAAAAAAAAAGTTATAGCCGCTTTTGTGGGTAAAGGACTGAGACACGCTAGAATGTATTTAATAGATTTAAATTTAAGTTGCTCTTGTTACCGACCAATGACATGCTAAATAGTACAAAGGTACATTATTACCTGCTCCTGACATTATTTTATGTTACTTACCGGAATTAGTGAAAGTGGATTTTGTGAAATTGGACCCTTCGAACATTGTGTTATTAATACTATGACAGAGAACACGCAGTATACGTCGCATGAATATGCGGATATTCACCTAATTTACGGTGAAGCTTGCTGTAATGCCAAAGCTGCTCAAAGACTCTATGCAGAGCGATACCCAAATCGTCGGCATCCGGGTCGTGAAGTATTCCCCCGCACCCATAGAGAAATATCTGAAGGTAAGTAATTTTTACATCTATCTTGTTTGAAGCCATTCTTCTTTTAACTATCATTTTTAACTTTTTTAAGATCGCATACCTGGAAGGCGTGGCAACGAGACAGGACGTCCTGCAACAGTAGATGTTAAAGTTGTGTTAGGGGAAGTGGAACTAGGTCCATCGACTTCGGGGAGAATGATGGAAAGATGGACTAGAATACCAAAAACTACAGTTCACAAAGCTTTAAAATACCATCCTTACCACATTCTATGTGTTTAGGCTCTACAAGAGAGAGATTACCTGTCGATGGTTAGATTTTGCAGTGAAATGTCGCGAATGCATGACTCAGACCCCAACTTTTTTAATAAAATATTTTGGAGCGATGAATCATCATGCAAACGTGATGCATATTTTAATTTACATAACCTTCACAGTTGGCAGATAGACAATCCTCACGAAATGAGATAAGATCGTTCGCAGTACCGGTACAAAATAAATTTATGGTGCGGTATTTTTAATTGTCAGATATTGGGACCTGTGGAGCTGCCGCCAACGCTCAACTCCCACAGTTATTTAAAGTTCCTTCAGGAACGGCTTCCAACCCTTTTAGAAGATGTACCCTTAAACCTGCGGCGAAGACTATGGCAGATAATGACGATACCGCTCACTACGGGCGTAACATAAAATAATTTCAGGAGCAGGTAACAATGTACCTTTATACTATTTAGACATGTCATTGCTCGGTAACAAGAGCAACTTAAATTTAAATCTATTAAATACATTCTAGCGTGTCTCAGTCGTGTTACCCACAAAAGCGGCTATAACTTTTTTTTCTATTACAAACAGTAAGAGTGGCGCCTTTCTGAAATCTTTATTAAATGAGCAATTTTTTTGTGTAATGTTAAGTTATAGTTCAGTACATTTTTACACCCGAGATAGTCAAACTTGGAGAAGAAAATATCAAAAAGTTAAAATTCCCTAAATAGTCCTAATTTTATGATGGTTCCTTAATATATTTTAACTACATTGCATTTGAGTATGGAGAAGCAACTATCTGGAAGTATTTCACGTAAAAAATTTACTAAGTGTAGCCTGGTTTGTAGATGCAGTTAATGAAAATACATGAAATGGCACGTTTTTTTTAATTCAAAAAAATTTAAATATTTGAAAAACGGTGACACTCTTATCTGAAAATTTTTTGTTTATCAGGGAGCTCACCCCTCCCCCCCCCACCTACCTTCTCCTAAAGTTTGGCAGGTTACTTCTGGGACACCCGTATATACATTTTGGAGATATTCAAATTTATCAAGTCCTTGAAATACACAGTTATCGAAAATAGTCGAAATATCGAATTTTGTTGAGCGAAGGGATTTCAGTGTTTTTGAAGTTCATTGAATTATCGATATGTATCGATATGTATCAAATTATCGAAATTTATCGTCAAACTGGAATGTATCCGGTATATTCCAAGTCTTGCCAAAGGCCTTCAAATATATATCAAATTTAGTTCCAAAGCAGGAGATTTCCCGGTAAGCAATTTTGTACTTTATAAGTTAAACGATGTGCTAAGTTAGAAAAAAGGTCATGAAAAACTAGAAGAACGGCCGAATTACGACAGTAGGTGGCACTCCTAGTATATTTATATAATACGCGAAGGCATTTTTTGTTCAGGATAAAAGATCTGCACTGTTCGTTCTATTTACAAAAGTGAGGTGTCAAATTAAAGGACTCGGGCTATAGATGTGCAATAAGGATTTATTTTTTTTAAAAGAGTTGCCGCCTTTTAAAACTTATCTCTATTCAAATTATTTAAATTCCGCCACTGTATCCACGTCTGATTTTTTTGCGGCCATCGCCCCAAAAAAGTAGTTACCGTTTTTCAAACAAAATATACAGTTAATAGTTAGCACCAGTGTCCGCGTAGACTACAGTTAGGTATAAGCTAACGTCTCTGCTTGCAAGGTACATAAATATGTATGTATGTATGTATCATTATATTAACGATTCATTTAAGGTACTGTCGCTGGCGCACAATATTAAGAATGACCAGTTAAAATGGGCATATTTTATGGGTGATTGATTTTTATCACAACTTTAGCAAATAAACTCGAGAAGTTTTTCATCGTTAACTCCATCCTCTACATCCATCATAAATGACACTAAGCCTCATAACTTTTGTGAAGCACTTTTGTATGCTCATTTTGGGAACTTTTCTAAATTTTGATGTAGTTTTCCTTTTATGATTTGTAAATGTTTTTATTTGGCGTTGTATTTTGGCAATGAAAAGAGACGCTTAAATCAATTCATTTTTTTATTAGCTCCTGGAGCCAGAAAGTGCTGGTTCCTTTATAGTCTATATCAACTACTGCGCCACAAAATGGAACGAGGGGTTTTATAGCGCCATTTTGCTTCACACAAACAACACAATTTGTGGCGGAGTACTACATAAAATATTTATGGGCTGTGCAGAGCACTCATACCTGCTTATAAATATACAAACATATGTACAAATGTACAAATATAAGAAAGTCGTTGAAGAATTAACTGTTAGTAAGTTTAGTAAGTGGCTATGTACATGCATATGTACAACATACATATGTATATTCGCAACCGAAAGCCCAATATCAGATACGCGTT
Source organism: Rhagoletis zephyria (assembly GCF_001687245.7). Lineage (NCBI taxonomy): Eukaryota > Metazoa > Arthropoda > Insecta > Diptera > Tephritidae > Rhagoletis > Rhagoletis zephyria. Next base: position 23,172 of record NW_016163447.1, on the reverse strand, counting down.
AAACGTTAAATGTAATTGGTGGTAGTTATCGTAAAATATTATGCTCCATTTGGAGACGCATTTGTGACACCTTGATGTTTGCAAAGAATTACTTTTGGTCGGAACTTTCAAATGAGAGCATGGTTTTACAAAAAAGAAAAAAGGAACAATCGGAAACTATAAAAGGTTTGATAATATAAATATGCATGACACGTGCAAAATATAAAAAAATCACTAATGCACGTATATATGTATGTATGTATGTACTCAATCAGAGATGCTTTAAACTAGGTTTGTTCGACTTTACTAGAAAGGTGACTTTCGACTTTTCGATGCCTTTTTTCGACTTTTTATTAAAGAAAAGGATTAAGTATACTCTGCGTTTAACTCATATATTAGATATAAATATAAGGGTAATAATACGCTAAAATATATCATGATTTACTTGTGTTCTTTAGAATAATAATTTAGTGAAATTCAATGTTAGGTAGAAAACCAACAGACATTAAAGGATTTTTAAAAATTTTGAAAATTGTTCCAGTTACATATGTATACAGTAGGGCTGTGCGATTAATTGATTATTCAAAATTTTAATTAACCATAAAGCAAATAACTCAATTATTCGATTAATTGGAAATTATGATTACTCAAAAATTCGGTTACTCGAGTAATCAAGATTTTGATTAATCAAAAACAAAAATATTTGAGTAACTTGCTTTATGATTAATCAACATCATGAGCAAAATGTGTAATCGACATTTCAAAGTACTATTTACATATAACGCAGTTGAAGTTCCTTGATACTTTGAAAACAACGTTTCTGTTTTCAAAAATTAAAATTAAATTTGTTTTAATATACAGAATGTAAAAAGTAAAGTAAGCATTTTCCAAAGCAAGCTCTTTTAACGAGCAAAATTAATTTTTTTGACTAATCATATTTAAAGTAACTTTTGAGTTTTAATTTCACATTTTTAATGTCTCCAGATTCTACATCCGAGCCTTCGCTTTTGCTGGAGAAGTATAAAAGTATTTCTAGGTTACTTATGAGACTTTTAGCAGTAAATACTTCTTGAAGGCCCATCAAAGTTGCTTGATATACCACTTAACCCTTTAGCGCCCGAAGCTAAACGCCGGTTATTGTCCGCAACCCTGGTTAGACAGACTTAGAGCCATTTCAACAATATGTGAGTGAACTCTCTGCGCATGTACACATTCGCATTCGCGCGTTAGATAAACAGTGAAAGTAAGTTTGCGAATAAAACTTCACACTTATATAACCCTTCCTGTCATGAAAATTTTCTCCGCGATAAGACTAGTAGCCGTGGATCGCTTAGTCAAAAATGGAAAGATATGTATATATTTGAATTTTAAGAAAACAAGGCAAATAGCAAAATCGGCTGCCGGCTAAACCGAAATTTCTCCGGCTGTTTGCTATCGCAATCTAGCCGCAAAAAGCTAAAATGGCAACACTGCACACAATATTTGTTGTTTTTCCATTCTCTGCATAGATATCAAGGATATCTAGTTTGCCAGCACGGGAACACGCAACATCTGAGTAGCAATCCGTATCTAAATCTAAACAATACTTTTCCAAAGGTCGACCTTGAGTATTATTGATTGCAATTCCGAATGCCAATCGAATTGGGAATTGCAATCTTTTAAATTGAAATAGTGTATCGGTCGGAATCATGGGAATTCTTCACTTTTGAAAGGCCACGTTAAAATCTTTGCTTACTTTGTGGGTTCATGAGTTGTAAATGGGGGTCCACGAAAATGTATCTGGTTTCAATGTAAAGAACTAAAATGGTTGCTTGCCTCTTTATTTAACTTAAAATTTTTTGAGTGGTGTATAGTGCTCTTGGCGCACTGCTGCACTTACCGTCACTTTGTGTTTTCATACGTGGGAAAGCCTTAACGGCCACCTGCAGACTAAAAAGAACCGGATACTGGTATGAAAATGAGTGGGGCGCGGCGAAAATTACTGGCGGCAGAGATTTAAGCACTTGTGTCTTTTCAATGCTACAGGATAGTATGCCACCACTACCTTTGTTGAAGAGATTCTATATTCCCTGAGGCTGAATTCTGGTTTGATTCAATCGCTGAGACCGGACTCAACATAGTTGAATCTTCACTGACGGCTCCAAAACTGACTCTGGGTCATAATCTGGGATCTTTTTCGAAGCTAATAGGGATAGGCTTCACTTTTCTGTTGGGGAGTATGCTTAGGTCTTCCAGGCTGAGGTAATTGCAATCCTCAAATCCATAGACTACGTGGTGGGACATAGGTGGAGGAAAGGAGTTAACGTGTCTGCTATGACAACCTGGCTGCACTTAAGGCATTGGCCGGCCCTCTAACTAATTTCAAACTAATTCAGCAATGCAAGTCTCGACTAAATTACGGTGGTAAACATAACGAGCCTGCTTTACTCTGGGTGCCAGGTCACCCGGGAGTACCTGGTAATGAGACATCCTACCAATTGGCCAGAGTTGGCTCAGACCTAGCATTCCTCTATCCGCAACCAGTTTTAGCACTCCCACCTTCGGCAACGGAAGCCACCATCAGAAACTGGGTGAATACTTCGCTCCGAAATGACTGAGAGGCATCGAGGGGATGCAGGTGGGCAAAACTCATGCTGCCTTCAATCTCGCAAGGTTTATCTAATTTTTTGCTCTCACTGAGGAGACGACACTGCGGACAAGTTGCTGGACTGCTCACTGGTCACTTCACGTGGCACAAACACCTGACTGTGATAGGCGTAAATGACAAGTCTATTTGCCCATCTTACCTAGAAGAAGATGAAACGGTGGAACACATTTTGTGCTTCTTGCTTGCTTGGTTTTTTGTCATCGTTTTTTTTCACTCGGTCTTTTCTCTATTGTCAGTTACTGAATTAAAAGTTTGGCATAAAAAGCTTAGCCGTTTTGAGGTTTTAAGTTAAAACTCGGAGCGATAATAATAAAAATGATGCCATTAACACAAATAAGCTATTTTACATACATATACTCCACGTGCAAAGTCATGAGTGAGCCGAACATTTGATGAGTTTATGGTGAAGATAGTGTAAATACCGCTAGCGCTAGCAGTGCTCTTAAAAAATATAACTCTTCCGAGCGAGAGAGTATTTTGATGTATTTACGAGCTCTATTTTTTAAAACTAACGAGTGTGTAATCACATTATTTTTATAAACAGAACACAACCAAATTTTTTATTTTTATTTTGGCCACTCTGAGTTTAGGTTTTGAATTCACCCGCGATGCAAATTTACATTGTTAGATCTAAGTTTCACATTTAATTTTTTACGAGCTTTGGGAATATTTAGAAATGGATCAGCAGGGGGTCCACCGAAACCAATAAATTTTTTTAAAAGGGTCTACGAAAAAAAAGGCGTGAGTACTAGGTACTCATGAAATTTGATGTGTAAAAATATGCGAACGGCAAGGCATAAAAGTACGTTTACATATAAACATAATGTTAATCAAAGCTCGTTAGCTGTCAAATTGGTTGTGCTTGTTATTCACACAACTCGAGGAAAAGTTAAACTTCTTCTCTGTGCCACCGAGTCACTTTTTTCTGCAACACATATTATGCCATTTAAATATATTTTAACTGAATATGTTATTAAAAATAACTTTACATACCTATTTTCCTTACTAGCGTCAATTTTTGTTTACTTTAACATTTGACATTCCTTTTCTTCTTCGCAAGTATAATCGATAAAACTAGGTTGGACACCAAAAAGTTATCGGTTTAGTCTGAGATATTTTTAATTATAATTTTGCATGGCTAATCTCTTTCTCTAATAACAGACTAGGGAGTTAAGCTCGAAAATTAGGATAATCGTTTTATATTTAAAGTTATTATTAGGCGATTCAGTTACATACATACAAATGTAGGTTAGGTTAGAAATGTAACATTAATTTCACTTAATTTTATTCATTTTGCTGATTCAATTTTTTCATTCATTTTCATTTTTAACTCTTTTAATTAATAAAATTATCGGTATAATTGATAAAATACTTGATATACTTGTGACTCAAGGGCGTTAAAATATCTTGGAAACACCGCATCAGTTATTGTTTTTGAGCTTATAGTTTGAGCATTTCTATTTTTATATATTCCTAAATTTAGTTTTTCTTTTCGCAATATAATCTGTGGTTCATGTAAATGAGAGCGATTTTCGGGAGAGTTGTAAAGAGATGGAAGTTGCAGGATTTTACCCGATGCTTTTTTGTTCCGTACGTTTTGCTGTTACTCACTTCAGAGAGTGATTTTGCTGTTTGACCTTTTTCCAGGATTTTACACGAAAAGTATTGGATCAGGGCTATTATATCATCCATACATATGCATATTATACATACATATATTCATGTATGTTCATCAGTTATCAACGGTCCCAGTTAAAATGATTTCAGTATTTTTTTTTATTTTCGCCTTGCTTTTTTATCAAAATATAGTACTAAACCTATGCCGAAAACCATCTACGAATATCAAAACCAGGGCATGAAGCACGTATGACAACAATCGTCTGAGCGATATCGTGTCGAGATTGTCTTGCTTCATAAAAATCAAAAATTGTTTGATCGTTTGTGCGATATCGTCAACTTGATTCCAGTTTTGCTTCACGTAACAGTAACAGAAACACGTTCGTTTTGTTAGTATCGTCGTTTCAAAGTTACGTGATTCATGCCCAGTTGCAGTGTCCAGATTTGGCGTTTTTTTTTTTTGGATAATTGCGTGTAAAAATTTAGGAAATCATCATTGGCGATTTTTTGCGATTTTTTCCCTTCAAGTAAATTTTTTCCAATTATAAAAATATACAAAACTTAGTTTTCCACTATAACTTTACAGAAGAGGCTAATGAACTGCGTAATAAACTTGACTTAAAAAGCATATTAAAAGACTGTTGAAAATTTTTTATCACCCTTATCGAAGAAATTTGGAAACGATTACCTAGTCAATTAAATACCTTTAAAAAGCTTTGATTTTGTCACCAGAAAAGTGTGTGAATCACAAGAGGGCGAGTTTGAGTGACCTGCCAATAACTTTTTTCGGAACCATTCTATCCGACTCTGAAGAATTTTGGATAACTGCTTACAGAGTGAAAACCGCAACAGGCAGTAAAATGGTTGGAAATATAAGTAAAGTAAGTAGCCTTCATATTACAATCCTTGCCGCACTCATATGCTTTTGTTTGAGCGCGTAATGAATTCAACAAAAACTAAGATTCGAAATAGGATGAGGTTGGAAAGCCTTAATTCAATAGTTCGAATAAAGTGTTTTATGAAGGCTAACGCTAGGCGCACATTGCATCCGATAGGCCGAACAATTTGACCGTCCGAAATGATGCGCACACTTAACCAGATTATTTGCCGACCGTATTTGTACACACAACTCTAGTTTTCATTACAATTTTGTAAGCAGTGAAATATTTTGATACATTGATACAATTGACATACTCTAAACATGTGATTATATATGTAATTTTTTATTTTTGCACCCAATAAGTTAATTTTTCGCAGTCCATTTGGTACTTTTCATCTGACATCGGACGAGAAAAACAAACATGTTTGATTTTATCGTCACTGACGGACATCAACGGCCGATGTCGGTTCGGTTACGGGTTTATGTGTGAGAGCGCTCAGGTAATCACAAGTGTTTATTCATATCACCCGCATATAGCCGATGTCGGCTGCAGTGTGCGCGTAGCGTAACAGTTTCTGCTGAAAAACGTTTCCAATACCAAACAGTATGTTATCAAGGTTGAAGAGCTCAATATATAAACAAAAATGTAAATGATTCAGACACTATAGGTGATTTTGAAGAAATTGTGGAAATAGCTGATCTCGCCTTATTATAGGTTTTTATTTTATTTTTAGCGCCGAGCTCTTAAAAGCGGATTGTGCGATTAATCAATTAATAGAAGTTATAATAAATTTAATAATTGCGCAGTCCTATTGCAAAATGTGTTGAAACAAATATTTTTAAAAAGTATGCGTATTTTTAATGAAATTTGTTTGTACATCACTATGGTATAAGTGATTTGTGTTATTTATTATTATTATACCCTCTGAAGGTATTATATATCGTTTTTGGTTTTAGAAACCATATTATAACAAGATCTCATTTTTAAAATAAAAGATTTGTAAAATCAATTTCATAAATTTTATTTAAAAAATTGGCGATTTTCGGCGATTTTTTTTTCAGAAATTGCGCTTTTTGTAAAACAATCTGGACACTCTGCCCAGTTGCAACAAATTAGTCCATACATATTTATGCACATACATACGTACAAAGCCGTATGCATGTGCGGAGTTTAAATAATCGGAAGTAATAATCGATTGTAGCGCATTTCCTCTTACTATGCATATGCCTAAATGTATGCACCCATTTACAATAGCAAGCAAATACAGGGTGATTCTAATGAAAATAAAAATTGTATGCTGAAATACACATGCTAAGCCCTTCGAAACCAAAGATGTATACACCATCAAACAGTTTGGGAACCTATGATTTAGTTGATAGACATCCTTATTTTACGCAGCAAGAATAGCCCGTTCACTGAGCCAATCGTGAGTCCTATAATTAATTTTCTTAATAAAGAAACCTTCTTTCGATCAGTTCTCCTTTCGATGTTTCTAAGTTACGAAAATTATCGGGTAATAAAATTCGTCTTATTCTCTCATTGACTGGCAGCTTTCCGTTCCCAATGTCCAGTAATTGTCGCGAGAATATCTCCACGATCCAGAAAATAAACGTCGCGCCATTCGCGGAGCGCTAAGCAGGGTAGCCACTTTGGTAAATTGTTACCGAAATTTGTAGAAAAATTTTGGGTTGGTAAAAAGGTAAATTTTTCTCATTTTGGTAGATTTTGCTGAATTATTTTGTTTGAAAAACCAATAAAACTATTCGTTCCCATTTTTCGTATTTATTTTTATAAACTTTTAAATACATACGTATACATCGATAAAAGGCGAGCAATCGTGCTCCATTCAAACTCATTTTACGGGAATCCCGATAAGCTTTTGATTGCCTAAATATTTTAAATAATTATTTAAATTTAAAAAAATGGACAGGTATGTAATTACGCAATGGCAATTGTTAAATGAAACAAGTAAGAAAGTCTAAGTTCGGGCGGAGCCGAACATTAAATACCCGGCGCAAGTATTAAATGTATATTTTTCACCTTTCCGAAAGCTACCGCTACATGGTAAGTCGGGGGTATCAATTTTGAGTAAATTAGCGTCCTTAAATTTCGAAATATTGAAGTTGCAAGCATATCTGAAATTAACCGTTATATGAAAAGCGGCTGTAATTTTAGTCCCAGTTCAATAATTTTCAAGATTTTGCTTCTATGTGGCAAGCACAATAACCATACCGAGTCTGGTACAAATTGGTAGAACGGTTACCGAGATAGATATATATCTGTGATCATAAGTGGGCGGTGCCACGTCCATTTTCCAAAATTTTATCATAAACGTATTAACTCGGTAGAGAATTGTTGCAAGCATAAATTTTGAATAAATCAGCTTTAATATTTACAGATTTATCGAAGATTTCGTATTTCTCTAAATTACCGTTATATGGGATGTGGGCGTGGTTATTGTCCGANATTGAAGTTGCAAGCATATCTGAAATTAACCGTTATATGAAAAGCGGCTGTAATTTTAGTCCCAGTTCAATAATTTTCAAGATTTTGCTTCTATGTGGCAAGCACAATAACCATACCGAGTCTGGTACAAATTGGTAGAACGGTTACCGAGATAGATATATATCTGTGATCATAAGTGGGCGGTGCCACGTCCATTTTCCAAAATTTTATCATAAACGTATTAACTCGGTAGAGAATTGTTGCAAGCATAAATTTTGAATAAATCAGCTTTAATATTTACAGATTTATCGAAGATTTCGTATTTCTCTAAATTACCGTTATATGGGATGTGGGCGTGGTTATTGTCCGACTTTAAAAATTTCCGGCCATTTGGTATGTTGTACCTAGGCCAACAACTGTGCCAAGTTTGGAAGATATACACATGTAACTAGGCGTGGCTACGCCCCTTTTCCAAAAATTTATAATATTCATATTTTTCGTCTAAAACATATTATAAATATAAATATTGAGTGAATAATCTTCAATAGTTACTAAAATATCGCAGTTTTCGTATTTCTGAAAATTACCATTATATGGGAGGTAGGCGTGGTTATTGTCCGACTTTAAAAATTTCCGGCCATTTGGTATGTTGTACCTAGGCCAACAACTGTGCCAAGTTTGGAAGATATACACATGTAACTAGGCGTGGCTACGCCCCTTTTCCAAAAATTTATAATATTCATATTTTTCGTCTAAAACATATTATAAATATAAATATTGAGTGAATAATCTTCAATAGTTACTAAAATATCGCAGTTTTCGTATTTCTGAAAATTACCATTATATGGGAGGTAGGCGTGGTTATTGTCCGATTTTGCCCATTTTCAATACCATCTGTCCTACGCCCGAAGGAAGTGCACGTACCATGTTTGTGCGCAGATTCGCAATATGTATACAAAGGGTGAAGCCGACAACTGCAGTAAGTTTTTATTTTACTTAATATGACTTTATTAACAAGGATATTTAGTCTTTACAACAAATAAACTGGTATTGTTTTATTATAGTTGGAACTTATAAATTATGCTAATTTAATGAAATAATAAAAACTGCCAGGAAATCAATTTGTGTAGTGGAGATGACGACTGTAGAACGGCGACCGCCAAAAACTCATTAGCTCCAACAGGTATTCGTGTATGTGCACTAGGGATGCCAAAATATCAGGAAAATTGGGATCCCGGGATTTCGGGATATTTTTTAGATAATCCCGGGGATTCAAATTGAGTCATAAATTTTATGAATATGAGTAAAAATTCAATATGTGACAGCATTTAAAAAAAACATTTACGATAAACTGATTGTAAAACTCATATATCGCTAGCTTAGAGTGAAAAGTTGCTAACTTCACTTTTAATGAAAAATCATATTTCGTTTCGAAAAGGGTAAAGGTCCTTGTTTTATGTTATCTCGTTTATATTCAATGAAAAGAAAATTTGCTAAGGCCAAAAAAATCTCCGAAAATTCGATAAGGCCAAAAAAGTTCGAAATCTTTTAATAAAGATCGAATCCCTCTGATTCGTATGGATTGCTTTAAACAGGCAAAATGTTGTATTCAAAGTTTTGCGAAATACTTGAAGAAAATGGCTATACGAAGTTTTTTCCTCTCTTGTCCAATTTTTAAATTGGGACTTAGCAACTTTGCACTCTACGCTAACGATATTTATTTATTCAATCAGACAAATTTTAAAGTAAAACATTTTTTTTAATTGTATTTAAAAAANTTGTCCAATTTTTAAATTGGGACTTAGCAACTTTGCACTCTACGCTAACGATATTTATTTATTCAATCAGACAAATTTTAAAGTAAAACATTTTTTTTAATTGTATTTAAAAAACCATGTGATTGAGGAACGTATACATCAATTTAAATACCAGGTACTTTTGAAAGTAACGATTAATAAAAAAAAAACATAAAACAAAAATATACAAAAACAATTTCTCTAAACATGTTTATTCTACTCTATAAAGGAATGGCGAATGGAGAATTTTTTGCATTTTTTTCGCAATTTACTAGAAATTTTGAGGGTGTACGAGTCAAACGGATCTCAGAATCGGATTCATCGGGTCGAAATACATGTTGGTAGGTGGGTCTGGTTAACAACACACATCTTTTATTTCCGGTGTTGTTACTATTGCACTTAAAATGTTTTCATAAGAACAGCAAAGCATTCAAAACGGAGTCTTCTAAGCTTGACCTGCAGTTTTTACATACAAAACCTACTGACGAAAAACATGTTTCGGCATCAACACTTTTAGGCTGAACTGCCAAAAGGTAGACATAATCCATTTGAAGATAATGACCCCTATCTCCTCCATTACAAAGTATTTGAACCACTTTTACCAGCACGCTTCTCGTTTTTCGATTTGAGGAAGTTTTGAGTAGATTGATCTAAAAAATTATCTAACTTTTCCTTAAAACTCTCTGTTTCGTTTACATTAGCGACACTATGAGTAAATCCATTGAAATGTTCTTCCAAAAAGGCCCAGACTGCAATTTAAAAGTACAGTTTCAAGCTTTTTGTTAATTGCAGTCAAAACAGCATTTTACAAAAATCATACTTCAAAATTCATAAACAAATTCCTACTATCAATTCGATATTTCCAAATTTTCGGGATCCCGGGATTTGCTTGCATTAATTTCCGGGACGTCAAAAACACCGGGATCCCGGGATTCCGGGATTGGCATCCCTAATGTACTCATATATAGCTCGGGCGTAAGAGAACATCATTGCTCCAAAATGAGCACGCTATCGCATGATCCATTTTGCTTCTCGTTCGTGGATGTTGCTCCCAGAGTGAGTGATTTAGATAAATAAATTTTGAATTATAAGGTGCGTTCACACATGCCGGCCCGCTAGGCCATATCCGTGGCATACGAATCCCCATAGTCGATAAATGATCCGCACAGAATTGACGACAAATGATAAACGCCGCTATTACATATATAGTTTCTATGCTGTATTGATGCTACTATGGTATTTGCTAGTATCTGTTGGAAAACCAAAGAAAAATAGGCTATTTATGTTACGAGAGTGTGTACTACATTGAGTGCTCATAAGGTATATCGATGGGTAGACGAGAAATCTTCGACACGCAACGTTTATAATTTCCATTTTTGGTACGAACGGTAACAACACGCATCAAGTCATCGCTTCCAGGATGCGTATCGACGATTCTCCCAAGTATCCATTGATTCGGTGGTAAACGATCATCTTTCACGATGACGAGGTCATTTACTCTCANTCAAGTCATCGCTTCCAAGATGAGTATCGACGATTCTCCCAAGTATCCATTGATTCGGTGGTAAACGATCATCTTTCACGATGACGAGGTCATTTACTCTCAAGTTAGGTTGTTGATTGCACCACTTGGGTCGCGATTGTAAATGACTAAGCCAATCTGAAGGTCAGCGCTTCCAAAATTGTTGAAGTTGTCGTTGTAATTTAAAATATTGTCGAGTAGGCGAGACATCTAAAACAGCTGGTTCAGGTGGAGCAAGTAATGAATCACCGAAGAGAAAATGGCCAGGGGTTAATACGACTATGTCGTCACTGTCTGTTGTTAACCCGCACAGCGCTAAAGAATTTAGGCACGACTCAATTCTTGCCAGTACTGTGGATAGTTCCTCAAATGTGAGCGATGTACCATTGCAAATACGTTTCAAATGATGTTTTAGTGCCTTTACATTTGCTTCCTATAATCCCCCAAAATTGGCGAATGTGGCTTTTTAAAATGCCATTGGATGCCCTTGTTAGCCAAAAATGGTACGATATCACTTTGAAGTGACTCACGAAATTTTTGTGCTTGCATTTTAAGTACCTTGTCAGTACCCATAAAATTTGTACCGTAATCGCTATACATGTCATGACAAAGACCGCAGTGACGAATAAGTTGACATACCAGAAACGGCTTCGAAATGCACATGCCCGCGATAACGTGATACTTTGAGTTCAATGGCTCCTGTGTAATCAACACCCGTAGCCGATAATGGACGAACGTTTATTGTAACTCTTGGTTCTGGTACATCTCCCATTAGCTGTGTCGAACATTGCGGTCTTTGACGGAAACAGACGATGGATTTTTTAATTTCATCTGCGATTGTTTTGCGAGCATGAATTATCCAAAAGCGTTTGCGAAGAAATGCTGAGGTAAGTTGAATCCCCCCATGGAATGTTGATTGATGAGCAAAATCAATTAGTAGCTGCATAAAACGATGATTTTTCGGTATAATGATCGGATGCTTTTCATGGTAAGGAATTTTCGCGTGCTGTAAGCGACCTCGCACTCGAATAATTTAGTTATCGTCTAAAAACGGAGTTAGGCTGATAAGATCGCTTTTATTTGACACCATTTCGTGCCTTAAACTCAGTGTAAAAACATTTTTTCTGAATAATCCGAACTAAACAAATGAGACTGTCGTGTAACTCGGCAGCTGTCAGTGAACCTAATCGACGATTTCCTTGGGAATTTGTAAGATTGTGCTTAACTCGCCTTAATATTGCAGTGATGCGTACCAACCGAGTATAAGACAAGTATCGATCAAATAAAGCAGCTCCTCACTGGCTTTAATAGCAACGTTGACTAATTGTTCGAGGTTTTCTTCTTCCTCTAAAAAGCTCCAATCTGAAACAGGCCATTTGTCTTTCGTTTTGCACAACCAAGTCGGGCCATGCCAATACAAATCACAATCTATAAGTTGAGCTGGTGTTAAGCCTCTTGATGACTAATCGTTTTCATGGGTTTTCATGTGTCGAAATGTGATGCCATTGCTTGAAGTGTGATTCGGTATGAATGAGTCCAATACGATTAGCGACCAATGCAGGCCAGCGATTGATATCACCTCTTGTCCACGGCAAAACTATTGTAGCATCCGTCCAATAATAGACCTTTATTTGGTTTGCGGGGATATTTATGTGTTTCAGAACCCATTTGACCAGTTTGATGCTTAACACCACAGTACAGCGTGGCGACGAATAACTGTTACCCAGATATTTTTGAGAAATAAAAGAGTCCTTTATAGATTTTGCGAAAAAAGTATTTTATTGTTATTTTTCCACAGATTTTACTTTAGTTGCATTAATTAGTTTTTAAATTTTAATCCTTATTTACATTTGCCAGCAGTGTAAACTTTGAGAGGAAAGTTCATTTGGCACGCAGGTCTTCGTCAGTTAATTTATTCCATATCTTCTGTAACCATAGGCTAATTTTCTCCATTTTGAGTCCCTTATACTCCCCCTTCTGTCCAACCTAAGGCCTCATACTCAAAAATCGAATAGACTCGGAACTGGTGACTAGGACGGTCATTCATTCGACCAACCTTATACAGTTTTTTTCTTTTTTGTACTTTTTTTATACAAAGCCTAAGAAAAAATACACCTGAAAAAGACTTGCGTGCCAAATGAACTTTTCTCTCAAAGTTTACACTGCTGGCAAATGTAAACAAGGATTACAATTTAAAAACTAATTAATGCAACTAAAGTAAAATCTGTGGAAAATTATCAATAAAATACTTTTTTCGACAAATCTTTAAAGGACCCTTTTATTTCTCAAAAAAACCTGGGTAACAGTTATTCGTCGCCACGCTGTATATACAAAAATAAACCTTTTCGCAGTTTTTCACCAATTGGTCCCCGATGGTTACTTTTGGGTTGTGTGCAACGTTTTCGTTTTGCGCGCACGGCAACACTTACTGTGGGGAATTTCGCCTCATGATTAGATAAAGTTCTTTTCGAGGATAAAATATATATAATTGTGTTATTTATGAACTAAATGTAGTTTAAATATAATATCAATGCTTAATTGAGAATAATATCAATAGTAAAGTACATAATTATTGCTTGTCTTTATTTAAAATGGAGACTCAAATCGTAATTTTAGCCCTGAATGGAGTTTTCATAAATGTAAGTTTAAAATCAATAAAATATCCATTGTAAGATTATATTTTTATGAAAAACGTGAATTTTGTGAATGTATCAAGGAAAGTTCTAAATTTCCGATTATATTTCTTTTTTAGAGAGCACACCCAAGTTTGAGCGACCACCATTACCCGGAGCTCCTCAAAAATACTCAACATCAAAGTATAGAATGTCACAAATATGAATTATACACACATACAATAGTAATTGCTATGAATGGCTGCCGTATAAACTCAGGACACGCATTTGCTTGGAGACTCCGAAGGTTAAGGTGGTCATAAGTTCAGCCAGCGAATTCAATGGTCCATTACGCGGAGCTTCTCCAACATGATGAGTAGACTTTAGTGAGGCTCACATGTCACTGCCTCTGGATACACACTGCATATCGGAATATTACAAAATAGGTAGCAATTATTTCTTATAATTGAATTTATTGAATTGTTATAAGAAAAGTGTTTGTTTACAAAATTACCTATGCCACTCAGCCATAGTACGGTTGTTTCTCCCTTTCATACCACAGTAAACTTGTATGCAACTCTGAATCGGCAAAATTTATACTCCTTCTCATTATCAACCCTGATCAGATTTTATCCCCGAGGAGTACTCAGAAAGGTTTATTACTCTATATACTGTGCTTAACACTGCCGCACAGAGTTCGATACGAGGAATGCATATTGGTAGTTTTGGTGTTACCTTGCTTTTGCCTGTGATAATGTTAGTATGATAATTACCCTGTTCATCTTTAACGCGAAGATATACGTCGGATGCGTAAGCTTGTGTGGAACCATCACTGAATGCATGAACTTCGACGAATTCGATTGTGGAAGGTAAATAATTCAACCAGCGCGGAATTTGAATTTCCTTAATGACTTGTAGATCGAATTCAATTTGTTTCCATTCATTGAGCAAGCCCTCTGGAAGAGGTTCATCCCAATCTAAGTTGAACGACCACAAATGTTTCAGAAATATCTTCGCAGTGACGATAACGGGATTAATCAAGCCTAAAGGATTAAATAGTCTTGCTATTGCCGAAAGCACGGTACGCTTTGTAACGGATTTATGGCACACAATGAAAATGTTCAGTATTTTCCGGTGATATATCTTCAGAAATATAAAACTCCCCCTAAAATATATTCCTGGGTGCGGCCCTGGTTCAATTATACAGCAAACATCTTAAAAACATATATTTAGGAACGTAGTATTATTATAAAATATTTTAGTCGCTTTATCACGTCAGTAATATAAAATATAATAAATTTGTTTGCAACTGCCACCTAACAAAGCGGCGTTAAATTTAATATAAGCGGCGTAAGTCTTTTCGATAAGCTGTTTAGGCTAAGCCCAACACGTTGAGTTCAGGTAGCGTAAAAATTTTCCGCTGGAAAAAATGCCGGAAAGTTGCCACCTGTTGGGCTGAGCGTAACTACTCAACTGTGCGTTTCTAAGACAAATAGCCAACGGTTGGGCAACAGCTTCGTCTTATAAACGCGCCCATTGATATCAAAATTGAGCTTATAACGAAAACGGTAGCGTTTGGCTGCCAACGCATGCCTAATGTTTTCATTGTTTCATCGCTGTTTAACTCGAGAGCAGTCGCAATACAATGTTGGTCTGGGGGAATTGATTTGAGTAATTCCACCGAATTGCTAGCCCACTTGTGAAGTTTCATGCCGGCTGAAGCTAAGGCTGCTTGTGTTTGATTCCGAATTTCAATAGCTTTTTCCACAGTTTCACTTCCTGTGTAAACATCATCGACGTATGTCTCTTTCAATAACACTGGTTCGGCCAACGGATAACGCTGACGTTCATCGCGCGCTATTCGATGTATAGTTTCGTTTGCCAAGTATGGTGCTGACGCGGTGCCGAATGTTACCGTTGTAAGTTTATATTCTGTAATTTGACCATCTGGGTTGCGCCAAATAATTCGTTGGTATTCAGAATCTTCTTCATGCATATCGATACAACAGAACNAAGTTCGTGTAAAATCCTGTAAGTTCATGGAGTACTGGATCAGAGCTTTTCTGTAATTTGACCATCTGGGTTGCGCCTAATAATTCGTTGGTATTCAGAATCTTCTTCATGCATATCGTTACAACGGAACATGTCTTCGATGTCCGCAGTGGTGACGTAAACATGTAGACGCTAGTTCAATAAAACTGCTGCCAAATCGTTTAGGAGTCGTGAACCAGTGCAAAGAATGTTTTTTAATGATTTACCATTAGAAGATCTGGCTGAAGCATCATAAACAACGCGACACGTGTTGTTCTTTAATCATGGCATGATGAGGCAATGTGCAACATGAATACGATGGTTGATTTTTGTGGAACTGCAAATGTTGTTCTTCGGTAGTTGTGACATGCTTAATTTGATTGAGATCGAAATACTCTTTAATTGTTGCATTGTATTGATCTCGGATGTTGGGATTGTTGTTTAATTTGCGCTTAAGTGAATAAAAACAATTAAGTGCTGCTTGGGTGTCTTTCCTCCATTGGAATACTTTCAAGAGCGCAAAACTGCTTAACAAATGCATCCAAATTTTTCAACGAAATGTGAGAACAATTTGTTATGATGTCTGATTTTTCCGGTTTTGAAATTGATATTGCTTTACCCGATACAATCCAGCCGAAAGCTATTTGTTGTGCAATGGGTTCATCGCTTTGACCCTTTCGTAGACCCTCCATGATTAAATCCGAAAATAGGTCTGAACCGATAAGTAAATCGATAGGTGCTGATCGACAAAATTCGAGGTCAGCTAGTTCGAGGTCACGTAAGTGAGGCCAATCATGATATCAAATAGTTTTGACTGGTAAATCTTCGGTAACATTTTTAACGATTGAAGCTATCACGTCGAGTTGGAAATTTTCATCGATTCGCGACTGAATTGAAAATTGAGTGACAAATTTTCCCGATGTGCGTTGACTATTTGTTAGTTTGATATCAGTTCTAATAGGCCAGCGTCTCAACTTAAGTGTTTGGGCAGCACGCTCGCTAACTAAAGCTCCGGTGGAGCCTTGATCGATGAAGGTACGCAATAAAATGACCGAGCTGTCAGCACACTTAACTTTGACTACCGATGTGGGTAAAAGTACATTACTTTTCGAAGTGAACTTGGTTACGTTCGACTGTAATGGGACAATTTCCGAGCGAATGTGATTAGCACTGATGGTACGATAAGTTGATGCGGACGTAGACGATGTCGGCGCTCCGCGGGCAGATGATGATGAATTGTTTATGGGTGGAGGAAAATGCAATAATGTGTGGTGTTGTTTACCACATTGTTGGCAGTTCCGATTACTTGGGCATGTAGAAACCAAATGTGTAGAACGAAGACAATTGACGCAAAGCTTGTTGTTATCAACGATAGTTTTGCGCTCGAAACAATCCATTGCTAGAAATTTCAGACAACGTCGAATGATGTGCGCTTCTTTACACGTGGTACAACTAATGTGTTTACTGTCGATCGAACTTGTAGTGTAGTTCACCCTTGTCTCACACCGAAAATTAGGTTTAAGTTTTGATTGTGATTTTGAATTCGACCTTTGGTGGACAGATAAAGTCACTATCCTTTGAATTTCCCAACTCTTGTTCCCAGAATTGATGTGTCTCACGAAAATGTACAACACTTGATCGCATTCATTAACCTTGATACCTAAATTCCGTAATGCACTGAAGCACGAACGTGATGTGTCGATTAAGTTTTTCGACTTGGTTGAATTCTCCTTGGCCACATTCGGTTGAGAAAAAAACAATTGCATACAATGAGTACACAAAACTCTAGAATTATTGTAACGACCTACCAACGTTTGCCATGTTACGTTGTAATCATCATTGGTCAACGGCAACTTCATAATATCATCATCGAGACCATCAGGCCAAGCTAGGCGAAGATAATTAAATTTCTCGATACTAGAAATTTGAATGTTATTATGAATTAGACGGAGATAAGCATCATGAAAAGCAGGCCAGTCGGTGTAGCCACCACTAAAGCTTGGCACTGTTAATTTCGGTAATCGAACAGCCGGTGCAATTGTTTCGTTTCTTGCAAGCGTTTGATTATTCGCTTCGCTTGGGCCTGCCATAGATAATAATGTCGTTGGATATTTGATTTTAATTGCTTCAACGATTTCACTTCGAGCCGATAAATACAATTCCTCGAAATTAGTAGCGAATTCCTCAGTATAGTAGGAGTGATCGGTCTCGAGTTCCGAACGAAGTAGTTGAGCGTGATTTTTCTCAAATTTGTGGTAGCAATCATGGTTGCCACAATTGGTAACTTNGCTTCGTGTATGTACACATTTGTACATATATATAGCGCGGGCGTAAGAGAACATCATTACTCCACTATGAGCACGCTAACGCATGATCCATTTTGCTTCTCGTTCGTGGATGTTGCTCCCAGAGTGAGTGATTTAGATAAATAAATTTTGAATTATAAGGTGCGTTCACACATACCAAGTTTCGTTAAGATATCTCAATTTTTACTCGAGTTATCGTGTACACAGACGGACGGACGGGACAGACAGTCACCGCTGAATAGATTTTTCTTTTCATTCTGATCATTTATATATACATTTGTCTATATCCATCTCGATTCGTTTTGCTTGTTACAAACAACCGTTATGTGAACAAAGTTATAATACCCTCATGATTCAATAATACAAGGTGAGATAATTATTGACAGCTGCGGTTTGACACTCCCTTACAAAAGGTTGCATTTACGAAGGACGGAGAAAGGGGAAGAATGAAATCTCTTGGTGCGAAAATGGTAGTAGAAAAGTACGTAATGTAGGCAATTAGTAGTGAAGATCCTTTTGTAAATTCTAATGTATTTGCAGGAATTCTGAATTAAGTAATTTATGCGCTACTTAGCTATATTAAAACTGCAAAATGACTCAAAATTAAAATAAGACTATTATGAGATTGATGTAAACATCCAATTTAAAAACAGTTTATGTTTTCATCAGTTAAATATGCTTCAAAGGCATATACAAATAAACATATTGCATATACTTCTATTTCACACCAAAGCTACACTGTTTCCATGTAAATTTGCAAAGAAGCAACACGGTGCCACTGCTAAGGGAGCGGTGCGAGAGAGACAAATGTCAGTTTATCGAACCTTGTATTATTGAATCATGTAATACCCTTGTGCACAAGTGCGCATTACCAAGCGGTTTTTGGGTGACTGAAATGGTCTATTATAACTCCAGTTGGAGTTTTTTTTAAATGATGAAGCTTCGTTGCTGGCCTTTAGATTCGCCCC
The DNA here is from genome assembly GCF_001687245.7 of Rhagoletis zephyria. Lineage (NCBI taxonomy): Eukaryota > Metazoa > Arthropoda > Insecta > Diptera > Tephritidae > Rhagoletis > Rhagoletis zephyria. Next base: position 4,368 of record NW_016163447.1, on the reverse strand, counting down.
TTTCGCTTTGGTTGAATGAAACTGAGAATATGCCATTAATAAGATCTCAAATATCGAACATATAATCAATTCCTTAAAAACTATTTTAATTCTTATTCAAAAAACTAAAAAAATAACAAAACTATAGTTTTTATTAAAACAACTAAAACAAAGGTTGTTTTATTAAAAAAAGTTATTGATAGATATTTTCTAGGTTTGGTAGATTTTTTTCAAGTGGATGATAAGTAAGCAACCCTGCCGCTAACCCTCTCTTCGTCGGTTTGACAGCATCCACCCAATCGCTGACGTCATACAATACTTTTGTTTACATTCACTGTTTCTTTTCGCACCAAATTTAGGGGGTATTCAGAACGCGAAAATTTTTGAGTTTCGTGCTTCGTGCGTTTTTTGTAAAAAGTTTGTAGACACTAAATTTGAAAATCTTAAACAAATTGAAGCAAAACTTATAGCAATCGTAAGTGTGGTAAGCAACTTTACGTAAATATAAACAACATCATGGCACAGTGTCAATCATAAGCGACAACAAAATATGTGGCAGCCCCTTCAATCATGCCAGAAGAAATCGACCGTCGTGCAAGAAATATTGATTTTTATTAATTTGAATCGGCATCCTTACAATAAAATTATGTATGCATATAAACTCCATAAAATACACCAATAAAAATTTTGTGCTTTTCAAATTCAAAACTTGGCAACACTGCCTTTTGTTCGACGCTTCCTCTTTTTCTTGTCGAGTCGTCTTGCTCGCTCATTCTCATATTTCTTGACGTCACGGCCAGTTGCTCTCAGCTTGATTGGCGCAATCTTGTATTCTATAATTATTGGAATATCTCGGCTGCAGTGTATGTATATTCGTCTTGCCACAATGTTGACTATTTCAGGCAAGCAATTGCCTCGACCGCTAGTGTTAATCGAGAAACTACAGACAATGTTTGCGTAAAATCTCCTGCGAGCAATATCAGCACATTCCCGAATGTTTGAACATTTCCATGCAAATCTCTCCACAATCGATCAAGAACCTCAAGCGGGTTTTATGTGAAAGATGGACTCATCCCGAACAAAGAGTTAAAATTTTTGTAATACTTTTTCCATACCGGGTGTTCTGGAAATATTGCACGTGGGAGCTTCGAGGATTTATATGTTCAGTGGCAGCTTAAGAGCTGAGTTAGCAATGCTTCCACCTGGCAATAATGTCGCATCAATACCACACGAAGCGATAGCTAAGGTTATGTAATTTTTTTATCGAACCGCTGCCAGAATCAATCTGATAAGGAATGTTTTTCTAGTTTCTCCTGACGCATCCAACAACTCTGCAATTTCAATATCATTTGCATCTTCTTATTTGGCGCTGTAACCACTTAAGCGAGTTTGGCCGAGTTCGACAAAGCACGCCAGTAGTTCATCTCTGTGCCAAACTAACGCCAATTGGAAATGCTATGTGAAGCCAAGTCCGTCTTCACTTGGTATCTCCATTGCTTTGGGGCATCTCTCTTACTCTGGTACCACCAGCGGATTGCGACGAAATAAAAGTAAAATGGAATAAAGTGGAAAATCAAACAAGAATCATTTCAAGGCCAATTTAGATATTGAGGAGTGGGACTTGGAATGCAATATATCGTTAGTATCGTCGCTGAAATACAAAACGCCGTAACTAACTAAAAATCCAAAATTCACTGTTTGATAGATTATGATGCATTTCATGGAATCATAAGTCCCCACAACGTTTTATGCAATGAAAAGATTTTAGTTAGTTGTGGCTTTTTGGCATTTCAGCCACAATGTGAAATGCGCCCTATAACGATATGTTGAAAATTTGCGTACATTTGCCCCAAAATATCAAAGCACACTGAGCACATGGAATGAGAAAAACAAAACGGATTTGATATGGTACTTACAGCGGAGAGTAAGTACTCGTAATTGTGACCTGCAATTAGGAAAAGTCGATCTCAGCTAATAAAAAATAATAATTAGAAGCTATTCATTACAGGTGAACCTTTTCATGAAGTCACCCGGGAACTAAGCAGATCTGAGACGTTCATCCGTGATTCCAATAACGGGGTTCCTTTTTAACAAAATATCAAGATTTTAAACTAATTCGGCTGGCAGCCACGACTTTCAAACAGAATTTTCTTCGAAATTTCATTCCCAGAAAATCACATTTTATTTGTCATATCCACCTATTTACAACCTCGCACACATTTTTCAAACCAGTCACAGAAGAAAGGACTAAATTACAAAAACTAAAATCGAAAAGCGCTGCTGACGTTACAGGTTCTCCAAATTCTGAAACAACCAAAAGAATGAGAATGAAGAATTCTATGGAAAATAACGGTGTTTAAACAACGATCTTTTCATGATACTAGATTATGAAGACGAAAGGCAGGAGGATACATCCGACATTTGCAGCGCCGATGCAATTCTCAGAAAGGAGTTATTGGAGAGAGTTTACAATTTTGTCAAGTTTCAAGTTTTCAAGTTATTCGCCTTGAGCGAGTAGTTATTTAGTGGCGTAGGTTTGATTTACGACACTTTAAGAAACAGGCTTTAACCCAATTCCAATTTTTAAATTCAAGTACTAAATTAAAAAAAAAAAACATTTTTTAAAATGACTTCCTCTTCCATTTTGTATTTACATAAATCACCTAATTTACCCACCTAAATTATTTCTTAAAAATACTTCACATCCGCATTCGCATTCGCAGCCGCGGATGTTAGCTTTTAAACATCCGCATCCGCATTCACATCCGCGGATGTCTAAAATTCCACATTCGCAACATCCCTAGTATGTACATACATATGCCCTTCGCATGCACATATATAATTCACTGGATTAATGAGTCGGGGATGCTCTCCAGTTCAGAAGCCCACTCAAATTGGGAGAGTGTGATTTGTTGTGCCGATGGCGGCACAGGACGGGTGAAGATAAGGAACATAAGAAGCGTTCTCATACACAAATTTTCCAAGCTTAATATTTTTGTATTATTGCTTTATGGTAAATTTTTCCAAAAACACAAAATTTCTTTTGAACGACGTGCGTATTGCTCCCCTCGCTTAAGAGACATCGCTTTTTGCTCCTAAGCGAATAGTAACGGAGTACAAAAGATACAAATTTCGCTTATTGCTCCCAAATGATGCCTCAAGGAACATTCTTTAACTGCTCGCTTAGAAGATATCCCATTACGCTCCTAAGCGAGCAAATCGTGCCTCAGAGAGCATTCTTTACTTGCTCGCTTAAGAGATATCTTATTTGACTTCTAAGCGAGTAATAAAGGAGTACAAAACCGAAAAATCTCTCTTGTTGCTCCGAAATCTGGTCAAGGCGAGTACTCTTTTATTCCTCATATAGGGAGATCTCATCTCCCTTTAAGTTCTAGTGGGACTGGGACGTACTATGTATGTATTTGTGTGTTGTGACCGCTCTGCATGCTGGGGATGCGTATGTACACTTACATATATATACTCAGATGTGAACAGTCCCTGCAAAAATCGCGCCTACTCCATGCATGCATGTAAAGAGTACTTCCTAAGGGCCAAGGAGTACTCCAAAATTAACCACAATTCATATAAAAAATATGATCCAATTAACATTGCGATGTCCTAGGACAGAGATGGAGTATATATCTCTGCATTACATCAGAGTAGCACAAAACTATTCCAACATATTAGCAATGGTATTGTTTATATTTTTTCGTTTGTACACGCTTTTGTTCTTCACTTCACAGATGCTTTTTCGCAATTAATAAAAACCAAAAACAACAAGTAAGAAAGTCTAAGTTCGGGCGGAGCCGAACATTAAATACCCGGCGGAAGTATTAAATATATGTTTTTTCACCTTTCCGAAACCTT
>NW_016163447.1:0-229 GCF_001687245.7 Rhagoletis zephyria | reverse complement strand
CCGGCCATTTGGTATGTTGTACCTAGGCAAACAACTGTGCCAAGTTTGGAAGAAATTGGTGCAGCGGTTACCAAGATATACACATGTAACCATAAGTGGGCGTGGCTACGCCCATTTTCCAAAAATTTATAATATTATTATTTTTCGTCTAAAACTTATTAAAAATATCAATTTTGAGTTATTTATCTTCATTAGTTACTAAAATATCGCAGTTTTCGTATTTCTGGAA
>NW_016163446.1:20036-36491 GCF_001687245.7 Rhagoletis zephyria | reverse complement strand
AAAGTATTGCTAAGTTTTATGACAGCGCACTCATTAATAACACTGTACAACAGACAAAAAATCCTCCTGAGTCTCTCAACGGTTTCTAAAGCTTTTGGGTCCGCTGAATCCGAATCTCAAGTCAGAATTTACGGGTCACCATAGGTTTTCTGTAGAGTACGTGGTTTATTCATCGTGATACCAAATTTCAAATTCATGTGACTTATGATTCCGAAGTTATGGCTGATTAAAAATTTTACAACTATAAGATGTGCCTCGCCCCTTTTACAAAAGCATATCTACTTCAGAAAAAGCATCTACCATTGATACATATGTACGTCAACACACTGAATTTCAAAGTAAAATTTGAAGTTATAATTTCTTGACCCCAAAAGCCTTTAGTTACACTTGTTCAATGATTTTAAAAAGAATACAAATTTCGGTCTCTGCATAAACCACGTACTCTACAGAAAACCTAGGACTACTCGAAAATTCTGACTCCAGATTCAGATTCAGCAGACCGAAAAGCTTTAGAAACCGTTGAGAAACCCTGGTGAATTTTTGAAATTTTAAATTTTGTTGTACAGTGTAATTGCAAAATCTAAACGCAATTAGACTGCTGTCGAGTTATCAAAGCTGCATTTGACTATGTCTACTTGAAAGTTATAAAGTAATAAAATACAAGCAACAACAAACATTTTTAATATCTCAAAAGCATTAGCATAGTTCACAAGCTACATATACGCTTTTTGTATGTAAATATTGCATGATTTCATAAAAAGCTTTTGTACTGCTTGCTACAGAGTTCAAGGGCTAGTCAATATCACAGAATTGTTACGAAGTACTACTATGGGCCATTTTCACAGTCAGTAGTGAACAACTATGCTAATATCAAACCACCATTTTTCATTTCACAGTATTAGTTTTACTAATGGCTGACTGCAGTTAACTTAATGTACATCCATTAGTTAACCAATAGTTAAAAACAGCTGACTGGGAAAACAGGCCCTATGCGGATATTACTAAAAAAGGTGAAGTAACTCTCAAAAAGAAAAAATATTTTAAACAGTTTTGGAATTTAAAAGAGTAGCTGCATGATGGAGCACCCAAAGTAGCCGGTGGGAAATTTCTTATTTGCACGAACTTACCACCAGCGTTTTATTTGATAAAACAACACTGTAGTCAGTGGCGGATTTGCAGCCCTAGACCTTGAAATACCAGCCACCCCTTTCTCAGCTCCCATATTCTGGTACTACATATGAATTAACTTTTTTATCGACTTCTATATTATCGATAAAATCAAACCCATCTCTGTATCGCTTACGGCTAACATATTTGTCGTTTTATACACGATGCGAGATATTCATGATGGCTTTAACATATGATTGGGAATCTGAGCATATAACATGCTGGTCCTTCTGCGAGGTATACCATTTTATGGCGTCGAGAAGTGCTTCGGTTTCAGCAGTTAAGATTGAAGAATGCTCATTCAGACGCATTAGTTTTACAGTGTCGTAATTAGAATTTACGACAGCGTAGCCAACTGCTGTCATTGTCTTGGATCCGTCAGTGTAACTTAGAAATCAGCTGGTAGATTGAAGTGGGTTTGTGATATTTAGTCTGTTCCTTTGAACTTCGGACTAAAACCTGTGGAACTGTCAAACTACAATTTTACTCTCTCAAATGAGAGTAAAAGGAGAACAGATGCAGAAGTGCATAGGAACGCAAAAAGCACTATTTCCTGTAAAAACGTCAGACGGTTTGTTTACATGTCATTGGTACTACACTGATTTGGCTGAAATATCACTAAATAATTATTAAAATCTATACATATTCAAATATTTCGTTGTTTACTTCCATTTTTTAACAAATATAAGCTTCTTTGCTTTCACCGCTTTCTGTTTTTGTTTGCACATGTAAATCAGCTGATCGTTTGACACTTTTCATGAACTTACAGGAAAAAAAACTCCGGACTAAATCCTGTAACTTCTGACTAGGAACAGTTGCTCAGTTACTCTCTCAAATGTGTTCCCACTTACAGGTTTTATGTCAATAGGAACGACTTCCTGTAAGTTCTGACTAAATCCTGTAAATCGGACTGCTATTGGAACAGACTAATTATAAAAGAGGGTTTGGTAAGCGATGTTGGTTGTGGAGTCTTTCGGAAGGTGCATTAGATCGGAGCCAGAGTGGTCGATATGATTTAAATACTGGTTGACTCTTTCTAGTATTGATATCAATTTCTTTTTTTTCTGCGCGTATGGGGTAAATAGGGGTTATTATATTGCAGTAGTTGTGTTTCCGAAGGCATTAGCATTATTGTTGTTGTTATTGTTGTTGTAGATGGTCTCAATTTTCCTCAAGTTTGATTTTGGGGAGTGCCCGTATATTGCTAATCCATATTCAATCGTGGGAATAAGTACTGCTCTGATTATATTTATGGTAACATTAGGATGCGCATTGCTGTGATAGCTACTAATACATTTGATTAAATTTAGCCTTTTGTTTAATGCTTATTTCAAATAGTTAATGTGGGACGTAAACTTATATTTGTTGTTAAATGCGCGACACCTAGTACTTAAAGTTTAGTAACATATTCGATTCTGTTGGAGTTTATATAAATAATCGAAAGGCTGCAATCTCGTTTCCTACATATTGGAGTGCTTTTGTTTTTGCTACAGAAAGTTTAGCGCCGGTGATGTCACACTAGTCGGAAATCTTACAAAATAGCGAATCTAAGTTTTGGATTGCGTTTTTGTCTTTGTTGTTAACTATGACATAGAGATCATCCGCGTAGATGCAGTGACTGAAGGATGGATATCTTATGATAATTTGGTTTAGTTTTTCGATTGCGATTAAAAATGGTGTTACTGACAATGGGGATCCCTGTGGAATTCCATTGATCAGATGCATAGTATTTGAAGGGTAAGAGCTGAAACTAGTTCTCAATTTTCTATTCATTAAGAAGGAAATAGTGTATCTAATTAATTTTGGGCCCAATTTCCATTCCTTAAGTTGATCGATAATAGAATGTATTCCGATGCGCTCAAATGCCTTTCCGAAGTCAATGGAAAGAATGGTAATGTGGTTCTTTTTGAGGAGGTTCGCCAGGAGACGAGACGCAGAAGCATGTATATAGGTAGTTCTTCCAAACGGATGTTTCAGCCCATTTTGTTATTCATTCAGAGTCATCACTGAAGACTGAAATGGAACTAGAGTCATGCTTTTTATGCTTTACCATTCTTTCGTCTTGCTCGCGGTTCTTGTCGAAAACTTATTATAAAAGCAGAGTCGAGGAAAAGTATAATCTAGCTCGATATAATACCTAGAATTTTAGTGTCAAAATTTAGCTTCTCAGGGTAGGTAAGATTTTTGCATAGCATAATTTCAGTAAGACTGGAATTTATCATAAAAAGGACCGAAGGAAGGTTTGGGGTTCTAAGGACCAGAGTTGATGGAGGGGTAGAACAATCTAAATCTATTCAGGTGGTAAAAAATGGAAAACTTTTTCCGTTCGTAACCTCTAATTAGATAATTTGCCTGTCGGAGGCATTTATGGAGACAAACGCCAATTTTCTTCACTCACTACTCTTCGCTGCTTCCTTGCTTCGGGCCCACTTGAAGTTTATTTATTTATGTCTGCAATATAATTTTCCTTTTCCTGATGTCGTTTTACTCAAAAACCGGATGCCAAACTTCAATTTGTCAAGATTGCGTAAATTGGATAAAATTCTATCAGATTTACTTCGGATAGATGATATAAAAAACTAGTTTCCTTTGAAAGCATGCCGAAAATCTGTGATATTTTTAAAGCTTTTATCCATAAATTAAAAGTCTAGAATAAAAGAAAATTTTAATTGCCAATTTATTTAACCAAAATCCCCAAGTAAGCTGCCTTTACATAGAAAGTGGGTTACTAATACTTGACCAAATTTACATACATTCTTACATATGTAAGTCCATACACAAATACGTGTACTTGGATAGGTATGTGCGTGCGCTATAAACTTTGGTAGATAATTTGATGGCTTGTAAGAGGGAAATGGTGCCACTTGAGACATCAATTCGGCTGCTGCTTCATACATCCAGTGGCCAGAGTTAAGTGAATTTGTGAATGCGAAAGCAAAGTTGTTAATGGCCACAGTAGCAGTCAAAAAAAAAAAAAATTGCGTATGACAAGTACAGCTGTATGCATGTATTTACGAGCTTAAGCATATCTTCAGCTATGTAATCTCAGCTCATCTCGACGCGGACGAGACAATGACGTACATACATACACACATCTGTGTAGTTAAGCTTAAGACTTTCGTTGAAACCTAATTGCTTACATTTTATGAGAAGTACCAGAAAACTAATGAAGACTATAAACAATGCATAGCTTGTTTGTTTTTTTTTATCTGATTTTCGGCGACAACAATCTGCGTTTGATGTCGAGGGCAGGCTACCCGCTGGCTACCACTTGAGCGCTGTGAGGGTTCGTCGAACGCAAATTTCGATTGTGAAAACTTACACTTTGTATTTACTTATATGAACTTTTTTTTANGCGTATGACAAGCATAGCTGTATGCATGTATTTACGAGCGTAAGCATATCTTCAGCTATGTAATCTCAGCTCATCTCGCCGCGGACGAGACAATGACGTACTACATACATACACACATTTGTGTAGCTAAGCTTAAGACTTTCGTTGAAACCTAATTGGTTACATTTTATGAGAAGTACCAGAATAAAAGAAAACTAATGAAGACTATAAACAATGCATAGCTTGTTTGTTTTTTTTTAATCTGATTTTCGGCGACAACAATCTGCGTTTGATGTCGAGGGCAGGCTACCCGCTGGCTACCACTTGAGCGCTGTGAGGGTTCGTCGAACGCAAATTTCGATTGTGAAAACTTACACTTTGTATTTACTTATATGAACTTTTTTTTATCCATATTCTGTTGTTGTGCTCTTTATAGCGGCTACGCAAATGTCATTTATAACCCGAAATGCGTGGTCAAGGTCAGGGGCGTATACGCAACCAAGTACGCAAGAGTTAGCGCATTTGCCAATAGCAGCGTTGACTGATGCTGACTGCCTCAATTGTTAATTGCCTATGCCGATAATTGATAATTGTATTTGCAGCTGAAAGACATCTATTAAGCGCTTCTATGAACATTGAACTTGCGTGCGATTCGCCTAAAGCNCGCTGGCTACCACTTGAGCGCTGTGAGGGTTCGTCGAACGCAAATTTCGATTGTGAAAACTTACACTTTGTATTTACTTATATGAACTTTTTTTTAATCCATATTCTGTTGTTTTGCTCCTCATAGCGGCTACGCAAATGTCATTTATAACCCGAAATGCGTAGTCAAGGTCAGGGGCGTATACGCAACCAAGTACGCAAGAGTTAGCGCATTTGCCAATAGCAGCGTTGACTGATGCTGACTGCCTCAATTGTTAATTGCCTATGCCGATAATTGATAATTGTATTTGCAGCTGAAAGACATCTATTACGCGCTTCTATGAACATTGAACTTGCGTGCGATTCGCCTAAAGCAATTGTTCGACTGATTGAAAAAAAAATTTAATTTAATTGACTGGGGCTTTTGTGTGCCGATTTCATTTGATTAGTGTGGATTGTTTGAAATTTGAAATGCTTCATTGTTAATAGTTAGGCTTTCTTGGATCCTTCGAGGAAAAATGTCTATGAACGTGTGCTCGTTGCATGGTAATTAAGAAATGAGTAATGCCGGATTTCCTCCATTCATTAAACGACAAAGATTTTAATAACAAAGTCGAGTATAAAAAAATTTTCGTGTCATTACGTTAAAAAAAATGATCATGGTATTTTTTCATTGCCTCAAATTTTTTGTCATTTCAATGCCTAGTGGAAATTCGGTATATGTTATCTACAAATTTTTTCGAACGAAAAAATAGAAATTCACAAAAAGGGCACTCAAATATACCGGAAATCGTTCAGATACTAATTCGAAACTTGCTTTGCGGCCTTTAATCTTGGAAATCAGATTCCTTAGAAAAGATTACGATTATTTCCCGTCGGACAAGGAATTTTAAATATAAACTTTTCCCTAACAATTGCAATCAGTTTCAGTTTTTTCCATCTTTTTGCCATTTTTTGTTTTTCCATTTCGATCCATGCGTGAACGTGTTCAATTTCGATTTTCATTGTTCACTTTTCATGTCTGTAGAGTTTCATAATCGAAGGTGGCAACACGTCAGCAGTGAATACAGTTACAGCAACTACAGCTCGAACAAAAGAAGAAGAAGAAGAAGAGGAAGAAGTGACAGCTAGCGACAACAGCAGCATTGACNAGCGCTTCTATGAACATTGAACTTGCGTGTGATTCGCCTAAAGCCATTGTTTGACTAATTGAAAAAAAACAAAATAAATTTAATTGACTGGGGCTTTTGTGTGCCGATTTCATTTGATTAGTGTGAATTGTTTGAAATTTGAAAGGCTTCATTGTTAATAGTTAGGCTTTCTTGGATCCTTCGAGGAAAAATGTCTATGAACTTGTGCTCGTTGCATTATGAATGATTATATGGTAATTAAGAAATGAGTATAGTCGGATTTCCTCTGGGCATTAAACGACAAAGATTTTAATAAAAAAGTTGAGTATAAAAAAATATTCGTGTCATTACGTTCAAAAAAAAAGTGATTAAATTCATTTCCACATTGTATTTTTTCAATACCTCCAATTTTTTGTCATTTCAATGCCTAGTGGAAATTCGGTATATGTTATCTACAAATTTTTTCGAACGAAAAAATAGAAATTCACAAAAAGGACACACAAATATACCGGAAATCGTTCAGATACTACTTCGAAACCCGATTATCGATAATTTTCCATCGGACAAGGAATTTTAAATATAAACTTTTCCCTAACAATTGCAATCAATTTCAGTTTTTTCCATCTTTTTGCCATTTTTTGTTTTTCCATTTCGATCCATGCCGCTATTTGCGCGAACATGTTCAATTTCGAATTTCATTATTCACTTTTCATGTCTGTAGAGTTTCATAATCGAAAGTGGCAACACGTCAGCAGTGAATACAGTAACAGCAACTACAGCTCGAACAAAAGAAGAAGAAGAGGAAGAAGTGACAGCTAGCGACAACAGCAGCATTGACTTTAGCAGAAGTAGCAACAGCAGTCAGCGCCTACCCCGACGCACACTCACCTCACCACCACCTCCCAAGCCACCCAAGCCACTCAAGCTGACAAAGTGCCATAGCAGTGATCATCAGTTGCAACATCATCTGCTACTCGTCGACTTACCGAACTATCAACAGCAACACCACGAACATAATCAAATCAATCACGCGCTTCGACAGCCGCCACACAGACATCAGCAACATAAACCTCCACATCAGCATAAGCATCATCATCATCACTATCATATCCATAATAAGCAGAAAACCCCACCAAATTCACAGCAAGTACAACAAAAAGAGCAACAAAGCGATAGCAGTAACTTAATGCCTTCGCAGGATTACGGTGTGCCGCCACCGCTGCCACCAAAACCGAAAAGCTTATTGCAACACATCAAACCGCAGCAACAGCAACAGCAACAGCTTCAGGAGCAACAACAATATAAGCTTTTACAGCAACAATTGCAGCAACAGTTACAGCAACAGCTACAGCAAGTGCTTAAACCACAACAGCAGTTACTGGCTGAGCCGCAACAACAAAACGATCAGCAGCAGCAACAAAAGCAATCGCGGCGAAATTCCAATGACACCACCACACATCATCAGCAACAATCACCTAAATCACCAAAGCCGCCGCCATCACCACGTACCCCAAAATCCCCACTACCGCCAACGTCATCCTCACCGCTCGCACTTCAGTCTTCAGGCAGCAAGAAGGACGCTGCGAAATCGCCAACGCAATCACAAACGCAAACTCAGACATTTCAATTCCATCGTTTCCATCATCACAAATCGGCGCCCACATTTGATCTCTTTTTCAAATCGCCCACGAATTCATCCTGTGCCACGCCCCTATCCAAATCACGCCGCAACAGTTCATATCATTCGTACGATGATTTGGATGCCACGAGCGCCGAGAAGAAAGTTGTGTCCAGTTTGAAATATTTGTGCGCCTGCACTGGCGCCACTTTGCGAAATCTCTCGAAGAAAACAAAAGATTTACACGCGAAGAATTACTGTTACACGAAGGTAAATCAATGGGCGAGAAAGTGTTTGTAGAGTCGTAGAGGATGTTAACCTAATACTAGGTTCACAAATAAGTAGATTATCCTCATTTTCGAGCTTAACACCCTAATCTGTAATTATAACAAGAGATTAGCCATATAAAATTCGTCCCTTGTTAATCTGTAATTATAAAATAATCTCAGATTAAACCGATAACTTTTCGGTGTCCATCCTAGTTGTAGCGATTGTTTTTGCAAAAAAGAGGAGAAATGCCAAATGTAAAAGTAAACAAAAATGTACGCTAGCAAAGAAAAGAGGTTTGTAAAGGTTTTTTTTTTTTAAAAATGTTAAGTTAAAATATATTTATATTGCATATTATAGCATGAAAACGTGATCACGGTGGCCCAAAAAAGAAACATAACTTTTCCTTGAGATTTGAGAATAACAAGCACAACAAATTTGACGGCTATTAATCTGAGATTTGCCTGTGTAAACGGGGTGATTAAAAAACGAGCTTTGATTGAGATAATATTGATATGTGAACATAGTTTAAGTAGCAAGGGTATACTATTTCGAGATATGTAATTATTTTGTTTGTATTGATGAAAGGCAATTAGAGTTATTGATATGAAAAACTTTTGCTTTCGGTAAAGTAGCAGATTTAGCTACTTATAGTGTGAAAAATACATCAATAGTGATGCCGATAACACAGTGGTATATATATGTACATTAGACCATACTCCCTTACAAGAAAAAAAAACAGTTCGCCGTACTCCCCTGGGTAAAATATTTTTGCAAGGCAATTTGGAAACAAAAATTTTGTTTTGACGGACCAAGGGGTCGTGGGTAAGTACAAGTACGGGTGCATGAGGTCAATGAACTTTGGTAAAAAAAAATTGTCTCTTCGATAAGAACCATCGATATATCATACTTTAATATCCGACTGAGAATACCGAAGATATGACGAGAAATGTAAAAGCCGACCCGAATGTATTTGAAATTTGAAAGAAACTTAAAGAATTCAAATGTTTCTTATCGGAAACCTGTACTTAGGTATGTAAAATGTTAAGCTTTGCTTAAGAATCGGGAATAAGCGATGTGAATTGAAACCTCAATCATCCCTGCGAGCCACAAAATCCCCTTAGATACACAGACCTATGAAAAGATCAAGTATGGCATTTCAAGTGATACGCATGTGAAGGGAATTACATATTTGAAGGTATTTTTAACCGACTTCAAAAAAAAGGAGAAGCTTATAAATTCATCGGAATTTTTATTTTTATTTATTTATTTATGTTACCGCATAAATTTTCCCCCTTCAATCAATTTCTATAATTCTTTTTTTTTTTAAAGGTGGTACCTACCATTTTAATTTGGTTCAGATGCGATCTTTGGATCATTAGGTAATTAACGGTACTTTTAAATTTTTATATGAGAATTGAAGTCAGTTTTGTTTTTTGCTTAAAAATTACTTATCAATAAAGTAAATCGGAAATATCCAACTTTCTGTTTCGATTTAGAATCCCCGCCTGTCAGCATATCTGCCAGCTTGCTAGATTTTCATAAACTATTTCGAAAAGTAAGCCAAATTAAATATTCAAATTGAAACAAGCGTAAACATCACAAATAGAATTTAGTATNCCCGCCTGTCAGCATATCTGCCAGCTTGCTAGATTTTCATAAACTATTTCGAAAAGTAAGCCAAAGTAAATATTCAAATTGAAACAAGCGTAAACATCACAAATAGAATTTAGTATGCCACTTATTATAAATTCAATAAATTTATTTTATTTTCTATAAATTTTAGGCCATAGTAGCATCGACGTTCACATGTATGTATGTGTATAAATATGTGCTGCTGCATTCCACTGACAATTTATGGCAGTTGCAGTTTGTTTACTTTTGCTTAAAATTATTCTCATTTTTATTTATAATTTTGTGCGTAGAGCAAGAATTTTGTATTTCTTAAATATCATGAAAAGCCGTACGGAAGCAAGTCAGACAAAGCGTATTTTGCGACTTAAAACCGGTTTATAGACATAACTCAGTGCTCTTTGTTCAATACGTCGCTCATTCATTGGGAAGGAGATCCGCTTTTTTAACATACATACATACATATACATTTACATACATATACAATAGCCTCATTCTATTGCTACCGACTGACAAACAAGCAGACACACAAACTATGCTATTTATCCGAGTTGAGACAGGTCAGTTAACAAATATGCAACCTCTTAAGTAGTGTGACAAAGCAAGGAAACTACTTCATTGTGAATGAGTGAAGTTATTTGGGACATTTTTATTTTGACAATTGTACATTTGATTCATATTGAATTTAAATTTACAAACAGGTGGCAAGCTTATTCAGAAAGTTAAAAAAAAATATTCCAAATGTTTCATCTCCAGCCGTTTCGGAGTGAAAGGAGCTCTCGCGTGGTGTCGGTATTTCATTTAATCAAATTTCAAATCATCCGGCACCGCTAGAAAAATTCTAACTTCAAAAAATCAAATCTTATTACACATCTACAGGCGCAGTGCTTTAATTTGACGTTCAATTTTTGAAATTCGAAGTAACCATGCAGCTCTGTTGTTCTTCACAAATAATGCTGTTCTTACGTTTGGCACTCATATTGTAACATTTAATTTACTAACTTGTGTATAAGTTAAACAAAATCGACTTTAAAAACAGATGGTAACCCTCTTTAAAAATATTTTCTAACTCAAATCTTTTTAAATCCCTTTTGTCTGGGATTGTGAAACATGACAACTGATGAACTAGTTTTGAATTTGATTTTCAAACACGTGGCAACTCTGCTTAAACAGTTTAGAAATATTAAAATTTTCAAACTCACTTCGCTTGATACCCAACTTTTAATAAATGATTTAACCTATTAAATAATTTGGATCTACCTTTTTCAAAAGGTGACAACCTCCTTCACACTCCTTAAAAATGTCTATATTATCAATCTAAAAATTTCAATCGATTGTTTAATACCCATATTTTAATCTTTCAAATAACTTGCTTATAAGTTAACTAAATTCTGCTCTTAAACAGGTGGCAACCCTCTGAAAAATACATCCAGTTTAAAAATAAAGCCTTTTCAAAACCATTTCGATTGATGCCCATATAGGAATAGTTGATTTATTATTTCAAATAATTTGATTTCAATTTTTTAAATGGTGGTAACTGTTTTCGAAAACTAAAACGTAATTCACATTTACCGACATGTGCGGTGCTGTCACAGAAAGCGACTCCGAACGGCGATTGTATTTTTATGAGAAGCTGTTTTTCTTGGAAGAAATACACTCCGAGGTTTGCCATTGCCTGCCGAGGGACGACCGCTGTTAAGAAAAAATCTTTTTTCTATTTTTTTTGCGATGTTGCTTTGACCAGGGTTTGAACCCAGGTGCGGAATGGAAGCGCGCACTGCTTACCACTGCACCACAGCGGCCGACACTGAGAAAAATATTCAGTTACCTCAACTAAATATGTTCTTATCAACGCTACAGTTGGCTATAGTGACATTATTTGGTTATAGTTACCAAAACATGTGTTTAGAGAAATATGTTTAGCTCACTTTTTTCTGGGTGTAGATATTAGGTGCTTGGTGCTCACTACTCACATGCTGCATTGGCAGACATCAACCGTTTTACTTGTGTATCTAAAAGGAAATTTTAACTGTGTTGGGTGTTCTTTTGGTACTCGGCACCAAGAGAATGAGGCTCACACCAAACACAAAACATTCCCTCAATTGAGAATGTGAGCAAAATGCGCGATATTTCCGGGATTACCATCCCTATAACATAAAAAATAAATAACGTACAGTATTTATTTATATTCTTCTTTGCCGAGTGCGACGTTGTGTATGTTTTTTTTAATAAATTTTTTATTTTATTTTTAGGATAACATTGAAAATGGTTTTAGCCAACGTTTTCGATGCTTCTTATTGGCACAGTTTTTCATTTTAATCTGATTTGTGGCGCACGAGGGAAATGTCGAACTGTCAAAGCTAATAGTCGCGTATGTGGTGTGGGCTAGTAGATAGGAGGGTGTGCTAGAGGAATTGTTTATATTTTATTTTTAAAGTTGTTTATTGCAAGCAGAAATAAAATAGCGTCTTAGAAAATTTAATGAATATATGTACATTAGGGCGGTCCTTAAATGTAGTGAGCAAATTTTTAAATCAGATTTCAATGCTACTATAGTCGAGGACAGCACAAAGTTCAGATTACCCTTTTTGTCAACGTTTTAACCGACTTTAATCGAAACTAAATGTATGTGATATCCTCGACTATAGTAGTATCGCTTTTGGGCATTAAATGAAAAAACATATTATAATTTTTTGAGTCCTTAGAGGCATCTGGCTTTTGACCCTTTTGCGACACGCCTAAATCGACTCTAATCGGGACCAACATTTATATGTGATATCTTCGACTAAGGTAGTATCGATTTTGGGTATTAGATGAAAAAAATAATAATTTAAATTTGTTGAGTCTCCATAGAGGAATTTGAACTTTTCCCCCTGTGCGACACGCCTTAACCGTCTCCAATATATGTGATATCTATGACAGTGCTGTTACCGATTGAAGAGGTGCGACTGAAAAAAATCGTTCATTTGATTTTTTAAGGACCACCCCAATGTACATAAACCATACATACATATTTATGCATGCACACAGTACTATGCATATTTGTAGATATGTACCTAAGTAAGTAATAAAACTCACATGATGAATGAATGGGAAAACCAGTCTGAAAATGTGCTTTCATGTGTTTGGTTTTTATGAGTGTGCGGCTTTGAGCTGTAATTAGATATGCGTGCAAATTTATTATTCGCTAGATGAGAGCTTAAGTCACTGTTACTGAGCGGGTGACTGGGTTGTTATATAGATAAGTCTAAAAAGTGTAATGCCTAATTGTTTTTTGAACGTTAAACAAATTTAAATATGTTTTCTAAATAAGCCTTTTTTTTGACATTGCGCTTCCGCAGCAATTTGCTCTAAAACTGTGCCATGCAAAATAAACACGCACACATAGTGCACTTAGCTGCCCGCCTGGCACTGTTCTAAAATATTAGTCCCACCAGTTTCGGGGGTTTCCATGCAGGTACCTTAAACCATTTGCATTTAACTTTAGGCTTCCATGAATTTGTCTTTACCTTTATAGAGCTGCTAATCAGGCTGGGCATGGAACCCAGGTATTTTTTTAGTTACCTCAACCGCTATGTCTTCTGCGTATTCGACTGGATTTGCCGCCTATTCGCCAGGTGGACCTATGTGTACTATATTCACATTTGTAATCTTGGCCCCATTTCACTTTGCTCTTATTTTCCTTCGGCCTGTAAATCTTATCTTATAAATTATGCCCAGCTGTTGATGCATTCCATTCGAAAAAAAAACCATAAACATATGTAGTAAATATATACCTTCATAAACTTGTTCGCCTCTGTAAATGAATGAATTACAAACAAACGATGCTAATTGAACCAAATCTTTTGAACACTTAAAATTCATTCGAAATAATTGTTTTAGGTAAGCCATGTCAAAATTGTTTAAGTAGAAAAAAAAAACAACACTAAGAAGGAATTTCCATTTCAAAACATAAAAAGAAAACTGGACAAGGCCGCTTTTTCGAAACTTTTCATTACACTTGTCGACACTCAATTATTTATATACATATTACTTAACACAAACTAAGTGTAAGTATACGCTCAATTAGTGAAAGACCACAGGTGCTGGCACACTTAGATACAACTATTTAATATTTACATATGTATGTATGTATAAGTAGGTATGTAAAGAAATTTTTTAATATTTTTTTAAGTGCCAAAAAGTCATAAAATAAAATACATATTACACAAAATACTTTATAAAGGTTAAAATTAAAATTAAAGGGAAAAATTAAAAAGCAGCCAACGAAGCCAAAAAACACACGCTCCACACTGATATTTCGTCGGAAAAAAATAAAATTTTTCGAATACTAAATTTTTTATATTTGAATGGCTTAACCTAACAAAGTGATATTTGCATAAGAAAAATTCATTATAACTTTCTACGAAATTGGCAACAAAAGTCAGAAGAATTTTATTCAACCAAATTGCTAGTTTTGTTCACTTAACCCTTTCGGGACCGTAAGCCTACAATAAAAAATATACACGACTACATGAGAAGTCGTTAAAAACCCTGGTCTTGTCTAAAGAAAATATAAGGAATAAACTATTTTTTACAATTCACTCTCCCCAAAATTGTGTTTTCCCCACAACGTTTTTTTTCTGCTTGTAAACTTGCTTTCTGCTTTTGGTAAAAATGTTTTTTTAATGTTTTTTTTTTATTCTCCTTTTTTATAAAAAATCGTTTTTTTTTTATTTTCATCTCAAATATATATTTTTTGTTTTTTTTTCTAAAAATGGGATTTTTCTAAAAACTAATTTCTAAAATTTTTTCTATTACTAGCTTTTTTAAGAAAGTTTTTTCTAATTTTTTCTAATTTGTGGTGCATCTTTTTAGTTTGGGTAAAAATATTTATTCCTAAAATTTTAGTTTAAAGAGAGCTAGTTAAATAAAATTAGGCCCATTATAAAAATAGAAAACTTTAGAATTCACACACTAATTTTTTCCCCACAAAAGCTTTTTATCTAGTTGTATAAATTTTTCTGCTTTGTAAAAATATTTTTTCTAAAAAAGATTTTTTCAAAGTTACTTCTTTTTCATATATGTAAATTTTTTTGTAATTTTTCTCTCAATTGTATCTATGCACATCGTTCCTCAATTTTTTTTTCTATCCTAAAAGTATTTTTATTTTTTTTTATTTCTAGTATGGGGAAAAATATTCCTTCGCCTCGTACTACAAATAATTAAAAACCGGACCATTTTCTATCGATTTATGGAAAAAAAAATTTGCGCATATTTGCGACTTTTAAGTTAATCTCATATAGTAATATGGCCTTTATGTTATTTTTTGGGGTTAACTTTGCATGGGAAGTATGTGTTATTTTAAACCGATTCCTCCCATTTATTACACTGCCCACCAAATTCTGTTGCCTAAGCAGATTCTTATAGGATTTTCTCCGTAGAATCCGAATCTGGCCTTCAAGATATTGGATTGGCTCTAGTTTTCGATCAACTTAGGTTAAAAGGTGCCGAAAAACGCGTTTTTGGTAATTTTTGAACCTCTGCACAACAATAAATTGATACAATTTTTATATCTGTTTGGTGGGAGGATATGAAAGCTGAAACACTGCCCTTTAATACTGACAATCAAAAAAATTATAGTCCGAACACTGTAAGCAATTGGGAAGAGTTTTTTTATTCAAGCGCGCATGATTTATTTTAAGAAAGAATCTTGTTTTGTTTTCGATGAATGTTCACAAATTTTATGTTAACTAAAATGTTATAGCCGATTCTTATAGGACTTTTCCGAATATGATCTTGAAAGTTTTTAATTGGCTCTAGTTTTCCAGCAATTCGGGTTTAAAAGTGCCGAAAAACGGCATTTCGCCATTTTTCATATAACTTATTTTATATATCTAACGTCAAAAAATATTATTATTATTATTTAGAAACGTTCAGAGCCTCATATGCATTTAAAACAATTGATAAAAAATGGGCAAATCAAGACTAAAAAAAAATCGTAGGAGCTTGTATAAAAAACTTTTCCCAATTGCTTACAGTGTTCGGACCACAATATTTTGATTTTTAGTATTAAAAGGCAGTATTTAAGCTTTCATATCCTACCACACAGACAGATATATTGCATTAATTTTTTGTTTTACAGAGGATCAAAAATGACCAAAAACGCGTTTTTCGGCACCATTAAACCTAAGTTGATTGAGAACTAGAGCCAATCCAATTTCTTTAATGTCAGATTCGGAAAAAATCCGATAAGAACCCCCTGAAATATCTTGGGCAATATAACATTGTTTAAAATTTATTGGCCCGTGTTATTATTAACATATCGGCAAAATTTCGGAATTATATACTCATCGGCCCGCTTTTTACGCTTTTTTAAGGGTGTGTGGGTTGTATACTTTAAAATAAACTGATTACGCCCAATTTTTGAGGGTTTACACATAACGTTATTAAAAATATATGTTCAAAATTTCGGAGTCATATATTCATTGATGTGCTTTTTAGAGCGCTTTTGAGGTTAGGTTTATATGGGAGGTATGCTTTAAAATTATTCGATGAAGCCAAATTTTCGTTTTTACTTGATTTATATCCATAAATGTTACATGCGGAAAATTGAGGTTCTAAGTACGCCGATTCCTTCTAATTTGTTTCCAAACTATGTATGGGGCTGTACAACTGTGCACCAA
>NW_016163446.1:1358-19936 GCF_001687245.7 Rhagoletis zephyria | reverse complement strand
AGCTCGATGCAGTATCTTTTGCAAAGTTATACGGTACATTTAAAATGGCCCACTTTTTCGTTGCGTTTCCCAACTTTTCTGGCTTAAAACCTGTAAAACTGTCAAAAAGCATAAGAAGCCAGACGACCAAGTACGGGAACGCTCTCTGCTAAATTCCTGTAAATTCTTGCAACTTCTTCCGAGTTAGGGAGCGCAACTTTTATTTACTTGCTCTGGCTGCGTCAGCTGCGTGCGTTATGCTGCCGTAGCTCGCGATGCATACAGCAACTCTGTGATGTAAGAATAATTGAATGAACTTGCCTTTGATACTATTTTAGTTGGCCTCTTTATGCAAGTGGTTGCGTATGTACATAAGTATTTACAAGTATAAGTATGTACCTATTATGAGCTATATTAGCATACTAAAACTAATGCATAATTGAATTCATGACCATCGCGCCACTCTGTATTGCAGTGAAAGCTTTCAATTTAGTTTCAATTAAAGCGCGAACCGCGTACCAGGCGAACGGCTACACCGGCTGGCACATACATTTACTTTTGTATGTACAAGTATATGTGTACATATCTACGCCTACATAAGTACCCTGCAGGAAATGGGGCTAGTTTATAGCGAAGTTATAACTACCCAGCAGTCAACTAGTTGTACCTTTTTATTACTTATTTCCTTCGGTCGTAACTAACTACGTATTTTTGAAGGGCGTTGACCGCAAAAAAGTAAGAACATGTTTCGTATGCATTAGATATCAGCTAACTTTTAGCTAACTACTTTTGAACATAAAATACAAATAAAAAGGATTTTTTAATTTTTTAGATTTTTATTTATTTACTTTACATATTTGCATACTTTTTAAATGTTCTGTTGTAGGTGGTGAATTATTTGAATTCCATCAGACATGACTTTAAAATGATAATATAAAATTCCGATCTTCATTTTATTTGTTCCGAATTCGAGAAGGTAATTTTTGTGTGAGAATATTTAAACAGAAGCTTGTTTACAGAAAAAAAACTCCCGGTAACGTCTGCATGACTCACGCATGACTTTACCATTCACTTAAAGTTAGCTTTGTCATAGCTTATTAAAAGTTAATTACACTGGTTTATAGCAAAAATGTTTTATGGATGCCACTAACCAATTCCTATGTAGAATTGCTCGGTGATTCCGAAAATTGTTTAATTTTTATTCTATGGTTAAGTTTTTGAGATATTTGCAATTTACCGTTATTCAGCCTAAAAAAAGAGTGGTTCCTCTCAATCACATACAACTTACGAACCAATTAAACAATCCTAATACGAAATACGGCAAATGAAAAGCAATGAAATTCTTCATAAACCGTTTATACGCTACTTTCGATATTTAGGCCTGATAGTTTCTGAGAAATTAATTAACAATTGGTTCGTAAGAGATACGTGGTTAAGTGGAAACACTCTTTTTTTTTAAGCTGAATAACGGTAAATTGCAAATATCTCAAAAACGTATCCATAGAAAAAAAAATTAACTCGATTGTCTGGAGAACAAAAATGAAACTAAAATTTTGGGTGCAGTGTTATTTATCAAAAACCCGCTAAAAGGCTAACTATAAGTTGGTTATTTATTATCAATTGATAATTTTTTTCTGCAGGGTACATATAGTGGTCACGCAGGCAGGCCGCCCAATATCCACGCCTGTGGATGTGTGTGCGTTTGACACNTTGCTTAATTTTCTTAATTTGCGAAACTACTTGCGCTCCCATATAACAGCCAATATGGATGTATTTCCAGCCAGCCGAACAGCCGCCTATCTGTCCGGTCATGTTGGCAAGCTATGCAATTGCTTAGACGGTCAGTCAATGCGGTCCATTGCCATTGTTGTGCTTGCTTTTCAATTAAATTTTCAGCGCATTTAAATTTCTGCAAATGCACGATTTACATAAGGTTTTTCACATTGCAGTTTATTGTTTTTGCGATACTTGTGTGTTGGAGATTTCCTTGAATGTTTTAATTCATTTAATTCATTCAGCGGATGCTTGCAATTAATTCATGCGTATGAATGTGAGTGTTTAATATGTATATTTTTTACTCCATTTTGCTGGAAAGTAAATTTACTTTTACAGCGTAATAACTGTATCTATATTAGACGGGTTCGCGAAGAAATGTTAGTAATTATGCGGAAAATTCGATTTGGATTATTTTCAGGACCTTAAAATCCTTTTTAAAAATCTTTCATAGGAGATTCTTTTCCTACCAACAATTGAGCATGAAAAGCTCATCTGGGACCACTAGAATCGTTTGCCAGGAAGCCGAGTTAAAAGCATTTTTAACATCAAGGGTTATTATCATGCAGTATTGTATTGTACCCCCCTTCCAGCGTTTACCTTTTATGGCGACCTGCGCTATATTCTTCACCAGTTGATTGGCGTCAACAGTTGATTTTTTCTTTCAAAACCGAATTGATTTTGTGATAGGCCACCACAATCTTCAATGAACTTATTAAGAAGGTTGTATATAATACGCTCCAGGATCTTTCCTGCCGAATCTAGCATGCAGAGTGGAGGGTCGGTCAATGCTTTATTGGGCTTTGGTAGTAGCAGTAGTTTCTGCCTTTTCCATATAGTAGGAAAGTGTCCTTGTATGCTTGCATTGTACAATGCAGCGAAGATGTCAGTGAAGTGACTAATCGCCTTTCAAATGCCACATTAGGAATACAATCAGACCCTGGAGTTTTAGCTGGTTCCAAACTTCTCGTACCTCCTCGTTGTATACGGAGGGGATAATTGGACTGGGTTCTAGATGTACTAGATAAATCTAATGGAGTTCGGGTCATGTAGGAAATAGTGTAAAAACTATGTTTTCCAGAATACTGGGACAAGTTTGCATTTGGCCAGGGTACGGAGTTTCCCCACACGACGTTGTACGCGAGTCCCCAAAAATTTATTTCAACATCGTCGCATAGCTTTAGAGAACAATTAGGATTGCTGCTCTTAATTTCTACTTTTAGCAGATTCCTTTTCTGCCGAAACGATTCTTGGAGATAGTAAAAATTTGCAGAATCTCTTGCTTTTTGGTACAGCCGTCATGAGCGCTGGCATTCCTTGCGCTAGAATTCTATCACAGTGTATGCATTCGGTAAACATTTACACATAAAATCGATTTCTCAGCAAACACCATTTTCATTCAAACGAATAGTTCTTCACTCCTCACTTAACTCCTTCAATTATTCCGAGAGTTCATATGTACCAGCCCTTGTGGTCAGCTGTTTAAGTAAACAAAATGTATTTGAGAGAAAACAGCTGTAATTTTATTTAATCCTATTCGAATCGTGTTTCATTCGATCACGGATACCATGTTCGGGCCCAGTTTTATGTACTACATATACGTTTTTTGTTGAATGTTTTATAAAAAAAAATAATTTATTTCAAGGGGAATTCATATAAGGTGACAAAAGAAGTTCAAAAACAAAAATGCCACTAACAAATTTTACTTATTATAACATCACGATTTACAACAAATACATCACTTTGATATTAAGAATCACCGAGGCGAAAATCCTGCTGCTTTTGTAACAACGACTTACCTGAATTCGCCTAAATGAGTAAAAACTAACTAATATTGTTTCTTTAAAAAAATCTACCAACTTCTACCAATTTTTGCATGTACCACTATTTATTTTTCGAAATCCGCGCACTGCCTCAGAGGGGGTCCCGTACTAATTTGGTTTAGATACGATCACTGGATCAGAAAAAATTAACAGTACTCTTAAATTTTTGTATGAGAATTGAACACCGTTAGGGTGTATTCACATTTTTTAGAAAAATGTTAGGTACGCATTTATATAGCCGTTAAATTTTCGTATGTCAAAGTGCAAATCTTAAGACACTAGAAATTTACGTTGATTTTTTATATTTTTTTTTGCTGACGGTACTAGGCATTTTTTTCATGCACATAAAATCAATTGCCGAGCATACTTTATATGGAAGAAAATGCGCAACACCTGCATGAATGCGATTTTATAGCGCCTTGAAGCTTTTATAAAAAATTATAAAAATTAAGCAAACAAAAGTAAAATATCCTAAACAGTTCACAATATCATCTAACTTAATCAGCTGACCACAAGGTTATGCATATCCTACGTATGCATTGTATACCTCGTCATGACCTTCTACCCACAGCGTTCTATTTTTTATTTAATACCAAAAACACACCAATAAATTAATGTTCTAAGAAACACAGAAATTAATTTTTCTTTTTGATTTATGTGTCATTGCAGCCCACGTGGCGTCTCTGGGGCGAGGAGCACGAGAAGAATGCCATTTTCACTGTCTACCTTAAAAAGGTGCGTATCATCGACCAACACCCACGGCGAACAATGTAAGTGCCCACCCACAGGCTGGCAGGATCGACCACCAGCCGACATATGTAGAACAGAATTTTTAATTAACTTTGTTTGCCTAAAAGGCAATCACCTTGACAGCCCAAATTAATATGCTTAATCAATTTTCTTTACTTTTCTCCTCTCACTCCTTTCGTTTTGCGCACGTCATCACAGGATTCGGACGACGAAATTAGCCACCTGGAATGGGAAACGGTGAGAGTGCGCTTCGTGAAGGCGGCCACATTGTCGCGACTGGTCGAGGCGATTAGCCACCGACGATGGTGAATTGGAGTCGACATTTATCAATGTATTTCTCTCACATATCGCACCTTCTCTACACCCAAAGAGGTGCTCGGTCTGCTCATACGACGCTATGACACACTCAACGACAAACACCTGCAAGAGATCGAAGAACATCAACAACTCGACGATGTCAGCTACGATCCGGCGGCTTCCATACACGAACAGCACAAGAAAACTCTAGTCTCTGCGTTCATGTGTGGTTGGATGGCTTTCCGGAGGATTGGAATGAGGATAGCCTGCGGCAGATATTAACGTTTGCGTCAAAGCGGCTGCCGCGCTCAGAGTTGCATGTGAAGGTATTGCATCGACTGGAGCGCATACTGCGACAGCAGGTGTATGGTGAGGGTAGCATGCCACCTTGGCTGCCGAGCAGTCATGGGCGCGAATGCAAATGGCAGTGGCATGAATATGAGTCATGAGCGTGGGTCTGCATTGCCGCAACACTACAATGCAGAATTCACAGAACAATTTGCGGGGCTCTGCTTGGCGCCGGCGTTTCGTGGCCCGACTCACTTCTTGCAGGCATTCCGCTTTCCACACGTACCGGTGCGACATTTCGCCGAACAGCTGACGCGCATGGACTCGGAGCTATTCAAGCGGCTGATACCACACCAATGTCTGGGGGCGACGTGGGCGCGACGCGATAAAAGCGGCTCAGAAACAGTGGTGGCTACGATAAATCAATTCAATGCTGTACTCTTTAGGGTTATTTCTAGTATACTAATTGAGCCAAGACTTAAACCACAGGTGAGTGGGTTGAGTTGGAAAATATTTTATGGGTGCATTCTGATTTTGCTTCTTTTCATTCACAGGAACGTGCTTTAAATATTGCCACCTGGATTGATATTGCGCAAGAATTGCGGTTGCTAAAGAACTTCTCTTCGCTGAAGGCGATTATTTCGGGCTTGCAGTCGAATCCTATTTACAGACTTTCAAAAATATGGGCAGTGCTACCCAAAGAAAAGGTTTGTGCAATTTTGTACATTAATTTAATGTAATTTTATCGGAGGTGAAGCCACTGCAGCTAATACCTACATTTTTATCTTCCAAACTCAGATGGAGATTTTCAGTGAACTTGCCAGAATATTTTCGGAGGACAACAATGCTTGGGCGCAGCGTGAGGTACTCATGCGTGAGGGCACTGCGAAATTCGCCGATACGGTGGGTGAGCACGATCGCCATCTGCAGAAAATCATACAGAAACAAGTGAGTGCGCATGCGCAATACCAAAACAGTATTGACCGTAGCGAAGGCAAACGACGCAACTGACCTAGACGGCAAACACACCCCTTAGCATTAGCATAGTGCACACTTAGCATATCCCCCTAATTAACTCTACTTTCGTTCCATGTCACAGAGCACGCAGACGTCGCACGGCACTATACCTTACCTGGGTACCTTCCTCACCGACCTGACAATGATACATGCCGCCATACCGGATACGATAGGCGAACACCAGCTCATCAATTTCGACAAGAAGCGCAAAGAGTTCGAAGTACTGGCGCAAATTAAACTGCTACAGGGTGCCGCCAATACGTACAACCTGCGCGATGATCCAAACTTCGATCGTTGGTTCGCCTCAATGCTGGTGCTGGACGAGCGTGAAGCGCATACACTCTCCTGCCAACTCGAGTCGCCCCCACCAGCGCCGCGCAAGTCGACTGCCTCAATTAATACATCGCTCACGAATACGACGATCTCATCGAACTCCATGGGCGTCGGTGGTGTCGGCGGTAATGGTCACCGCAAGACTGATTCGATAGCCTCGAATTCGAGCAGTGGTGCCGGATCACAGTTCTATTGTGAGCTGAACAACAGCTACAGTTCGCACTACAGCTCGCGGCACAATTCACTCGATCGTGATGCGCAGGCGCCGAACGCATCACTGCTGTCTGCATCGAGCAGCGTGTCGAATCTTTCGATGGACTCGAGTAATTCGGGTGGACAGAAGTCGAATACGAAAATGTCACATTCGCATTCGACAAATGGCGTACGTGGTAGCGCGGCGGGACACAACAACTCGCAGCTGAATGTTGGCTCGCCGATTATCAACGCACAGCTGGTGCAATCGCCGGGGGCGAAGACCAACAATGCGCCCGATTTTTACATCATACGCGTGACGTATGAGACGGAGAACGTGGAGTTGGACGGCATCGTGCTATATAAGAGCATAATGCTGGGCAACAACGAGCGCACGCCGCAGGTCATACGCAACGCGATGATGAAGCTCGGCCTCGAGGCGGATCCCGAGCAGTATACGCTGGCACAGGTGCTACCCGACAAGGAGTTGGTAATGCCGAAGAATGCGAATGTCTACTATGCGGTGAATACGAACTTCAATCTGAATTTTATACTGCGGCCGAAGAAGAAAGATGCCAGCACCAATGGTAGCTAGTGTTGTGGGAGGGGAGAAATGGAGTGCGTGTACCGTTTTAAGCTCGTTTTTGTTTCGACCGCTTTGGTGCTTTATACGAGTTGGAGGAGAAATGGGGTTGCGGAGCTACCGCCGCGGCTGCTACGCAACTACAACTACAAAATATATCGTAAAGAAAACACTTAATAATATACACACATACATACATATGTAAAATATGCAGATAGAGCTATTTCATACTCACAAAGATAATTTGCTATTGCAAATCTAAAAAAAGTAATCTCAAATTATGAACCAATATTTAGTGTAAATAATTGTTGTGTTTTAGCTTAATTTTTGTATTGTATTTTATTTCATTTTATAATATTTTTGTATAAATGTATGTATCTTTAAGTTTGCATGTAGTTTACGTAAATTATGTCTGTAGCTTTTTGTATAATTCAAAATTTAGCTTATGTCAGAGCGTTCAAAATGATATTTTATATATATGTAAGTGCTAGGTTTTTGAAAAAATTTAAATTGCTCATTTATTTTGTAGACTAAACGCATAAGCTACGCCGCTTTAATAATGGTTTAAATTAAAAAAGAAAAAAAACAATATTTTAATTTAAATTCAAGATAATACAATAATTGTAATTAAAGGGCAATTTTAATTAAGATTTTTCTGTATAATAAATATTTATAAAGAATTTATAGTGTGGCTCTCTATTTACTGAGAAGTTGTCATGTAATGTGTTACACGAAAATAATTTTAAAAGAGGTTCGAATAAATTTTTTATAAACATTATGATGTAAGAAGTTTATTTTCCAGTTTTGAAAGGTTTATTACACAGAATTTAAAAATAAAATAAACTGAAGTAAAATATTAATAATAATAATAATAACAATAGATTGGCGCTTACGCATATGTTAGTGTTTGGCCGAGCTTCTCCTCCGATTTGTGGCGTGCGCCTTGATGTTGTCACACAAAGCGGAGGGACCCACAGTTTTACGCCGACTCCGAACGGCGATTGTATTTTTATGAGATGATGTTTTTCATTTCAACTACCATATTTCTTACCCTAATAGATCCAAACTTACAATACTAAAACTAAAATTTTTAAAAATCAGTGGGGTTTGATTTGCAGAGTTTGCTTGACGCACCGTCTGGCAACTGGAATACACGTCCGCATGGGCGTAGCCAGGTGGGGGCGGTGGGGGTTTGTGTACTCGAGCCCCCCCTAACTTTCAAATTTTCCTTATATATATATAAAATAGTACCCTGAAATGCCAGCTTAATAGGGTCTTCACTTGGTTCTAGATTTATGATAAAGTATCTCATTTCTATTTGATTTAATGACAGATTTTACAAAGGGAAATTACTTGATTTCAGCATGATTTGCTTATAAATTACAATTCAGCCGTAAATTACGATAATCTGAACGTGCTTTTAGTTCTAGTCAGTCAAGAATGATAGAATACTCTCTCTACATCGTGCTCGTCAGTCATGTGGCTTTTCTAGGGTCGAACTTTGTTTTAGTAAACTACATCGGGGAAACTTGTACGTCCACTTTGCCTAAAATTAAAGTTTTCCATGGTAGACAGAAAGAGCTTTGCGGTGGCTAATTTACCAAAGCTACTTTCGCGTGCAACAATTTTATACCCATTATAGTTTGAGGTATTGGTTTATCATGCCCATTGTCTTGGTTATTTCCCGATGGGGCTGAACGTACACTCAGAAACAAGCATTTCCTTGTAACAAGAAACCAGAGTCCTTATTTTAGAGTTACTATTTTTTCCTTAATATTACGAAAAATTTACTCAATTTGAGAAGTTTTTCCTTAATTCAGGTAATTTTGTCAGTGCTGTTAAGACGAAGTTAATTGGTTTCCTGGCAAATGTCGGCCATGGCGTTCGTGAGGCCTACTGCTTCTGAGATCGCAGGGTCGAGTCCGGTTGTAGGTAATTTAGAGTAAGGTAAGACAATTATTTCATTTCCGATATAAATTACAAATTGTAAAACTAATTTCATATATGGAAAAACCTAAATACTCAAATACCTTAAAAAATAAGACCTAAATTTTTTACAGACAATTTAAAAAATTACAAAAACAAAAATAAAAAAATATTAAAAAACAAAAATCCTGCTCTGGGACTCGAACCTTGCATCTCTCTACTGGTACTGCAGAGCTTTGCTCTTTCGGCCATTGCGACTGCTTTCTCTTCACAGCAAGTTAATTTTTCCTAAGAAGAAAGAAAATACTACTGAAAACTCTGTAAGGTATTGAGTTTTCCTTAAACTCAGTCAAATCGTTTATTCATATTAAGGCAGCCATATCTTTGGAGCCATTCCAAGGTAATATTTCCTCAGAATAACATTTTTATTTCCTAGCATCAAGGATGGTTTTTCTGAGTGTAGCATAACTGATTCTAAATTATCAAAAAATTCTAGTCAATTTGATGGAGAAGCCCAAAAACGGCAGCACTGGTTAACTCTGTACTGAATTATAGTTGAGGCATTTTTCGCAAAAAAAAAATATATATGAACATTTTTTCATATATGCGAATAATTATACTTTTAAATTTGCGGCAGAATGAACTATAAAAACTAATGAATCTACTAAATTTTTAGATTTTTTTTTAAGGAAGGAAACCAGGAATAAAATCTTTGAAAGCAAATCGCTTGTACAGATAAACATTTATTTTGTGTTTTAACGAAAATAAATTAAATATTTTTCTCTTCAAAATACAAATAACTTCAAAAAGGTCAAACTAAACGGTAAGAACTAAAAGGCGGTCTCATAAATGTACTAACTACCCTTTTATTAATGTACCATATCCATAAACTAATATGAGCAAAGTCCTACAAAAACACTTGTAAATATATGCATATTCATGTGTACATAGTAAAGTATTTAGCCAACAAATGCATTTTACGACTCCTCAGTTCACTGTCTGCTAAAAAGCGGCTTCAATTAGGGCATTTTGCCAAATTCTATGCGCGTACACATTTTTGAATTTTTTTCTACGCGCCACTGATTGGCCATTGGCGATATTGGCACCACAAAATGTTGGCCACCAATTATTTACTGCTTATATGTACAATTCTTGGCTATTACTGTACTTTTTTGAGCAAGCATGTTAAATATACAAATGAGCATTATTTTCGAAATTAATAGGCGCCTTTACAACGCGACCGCATAATTAGGTTGAATAAAAAAAGGAAAATATGAAAAGCACAAACGATTGCAATAAAAGCGTATCATTATATACATACCATAAATTCTTTTATTTGGTCAATAAATAGTTACATACTTTCGATTTCCAGCCACTATTAGTTTATACAAAATGAAGGCATCTTAAACTGCTTCTTGTGGGCCTCAACTAAATCATACATATTAGACCATAAAGATACTACCCCCCTGGGCTTCAGTTATAGAAAAAAAGCCTTCGTTTCATGATATTTCCAAATAAATTAAAATGTATCAATTGATAGAAAAACACAGAAATATTCTTAGAGCTCAATATAACTTAAAATATTTATACTAAATACATTTTTACTCAATTTAATATTCACATCGGAAAGCTTAAGAGAAATTCTTTCTAAGGCAGACATAGAAAACTAAATTCCTGCGCGCGGCAAAAATGGAAATTACGAAAAGGGACAAAATGATACTAGTACGATACTTTTCGTCCGATACCAAGTAATTTTGGTATCGATACTTTCGAATCGAGTACTGAGTAGGTATCGGAAGAAAGTACTTGTATCTAAACCCGATTCTGTGACAATTTTATTCCCGGTCTTTTACTTTTTAACCTAATTATTATTGTGAATAGCTAAATATTTTTGCCAGTTTAGTTGCCAATGAACAGAAAGTCCACAAAGAAAGACCTATTATCATCTGATTAACATAAAACTAAAAAGGTAAATTAAAAACGCAACGTCTCCAAAAGGATTAGCTAACGTTCTATTTTTATCTCTTCCCGTTTATATGCAATTAAAGGTAAATTTACTAAGTCCAAAAGAGGCACGGAAGAATCGACAAGCTCACAAAAAATTCTAAATCCTTTAATTTGCAACGAAACGTGCTGCGAAATTCTTGAAGGGCATGTTTTGAGAGTTTTTTTCTACCCTGTAAATTTTCTGCAAATGGACTTAGCAACTTTTTACTCTAAGCTGGCGATAAAAATGCAACTTTGTCCTTCAAAAATTATCAACATGATTATTTATTTCAGAAATATACCGCAAAAATGCTCTTGAACAGATAACTTCTATTAACCAATTAATTTGTATGAAACAAATTATAAAATAATTGTTTTTGATCTCAATCGTTTTCTCTTTGTATAAAATAAATATTTATGTATAACAAATAACATACGTATGTACATAAAAAAGAATCAAATTCTGTTAGCAAAACTCTGGGAGACTTTTTGAAAAACAACAGTGTTTTGGGCCAGTTTCACCAAATTATTTAAGTGAAAATTACTTTAATTTCGGTTTCACCAATCAATTTTAATTTTGATTTAAGTGACCTATGCTCTGCACTTAAATAAAAGTTAAATCAGAATAACCACACTCAGAGGTGTTACACGTTACACGTCACCTGATCATTGTGCATCTGCTGCTTACTTGTATACCAGCCCTGCTTTTACAACACAGCGTGCCAAAGCTTTCAAAAGCTCTCAGTACAAATGAAAGCGAAAGCTAGTCCTAGTCTGTTTTACAACCACTTTTTACTCACTTAAATAAATAGTTTATTGAAACTGAAAATAATTAAAATGAGATTTAAATAAAAAATTAAATTAAAGTTAATTTCCACTTAAATAGTTTGGTGAAACTGGCTGTTAGTGAAACATGTTTTAAAACTTAAAGTTTTAGTTGATAGTCACACAAGTAATTTTGAAAAAAAAATAAATCATAGATATGTGATGGCGTTTTTTATACAAACAATTCTTATATAGGTACAGTTATCGATATAAGTAGGTATCGCTACTTTTAGCCCGATACTTAGTAGATCACGATACTTTCTTTCGATGCTACTTTCAAGTATAGGCATCAATACTTCCATGGTATGGTTTTATCCCTAATTTTGAATATCCTGTACCTTGACCACCTTGACCACCCGGAGCACTAGACCTCTTCACAATTCGCAATAAAAATAAAATTTTCGCAATAAAAATAAAATTTTTGCAAAAAAAAAAGATTTTTAACACCTAGCTAGTTATAGAAAAGGACAACTCTCCAATGCATTGCAATGACCCAGAAAAAATATATAATTTTTCTAAATAAATACTGGCATGCTACTATTCATGCTACATATGCTTTACTTCCTCTTTTTTCCTCCCACACATTTGACTTCGTCGCTCACTGCAACTGTTTCGCTTCTTAAGTTTAGCCTTTCATTTAGCAAATTGGCAATGAATTTTTTTAGCAAACAACACTGCTAGCATTCATAGCTACCAACCTTTGACGGCTCACTGTGAAGGCACTAGGAACTACATACATACGTACACATATATAAATACGTTTTATGTAATGAAATTTTTGGAATTTTATGGTATTGGAGCATTTGTAACACAAAACAATGCATGTTTGTATGTACTCCTGCAATAAACTTCCTTGCCGGTGCTTAAGTATTTCCAATTTGGCTTAGGCTGCAAGCAAATGAAGGTTAAGGTGATTCATTCACGGCTAAGAACGTCAAGTGCAAGCGTGTTATTACTCTTGTAACACATTTAGATATCAAAATACATATATACATAGTACATATGCAAATTTGTGCCAGCAAACCAGCACCTGCATGCATACAAACATATGTATGTACGAATGTATGTATATCTATTTTAGGGTACAAATCTATAATGCAATTTCGGGCTAAATTTATTTTGGCTTTGAGGCTTATTGAACCACTAAGACGGCATTAAAATTTTATATAGGAGCGTATACAGGGTGTCCTAGACCGCCCATCCACCCCCTCTAAAGATCTAAAAAATCGGGATGCTATATTTTTTGGTGGTATTACCGACTTACGGTTTCGACCGGAAGTGGGTTTAATTCACCGGAAGGCCATTTTTTACATTATACATATATGTTATTACTACAGAACCGCTAAATGACCTTGGACCTTCAAAGTGTTTTTATTATTATTATTATGGGCCATATGCACCGCGACCTCTGAAGTAATCTATTGTGTGTGACCCTGCGCCCTATAGGGGAAGGCTTTTAATGTAGTCTAGCACTTACTTGTTGATAGAAAGAATACAGTAAGTTCCTTGAGTTGGCTTGATACTCCAATAGTCCAGTCGCTTAAAGGATCTATGAATTTCTGGTTCGGTGCAGTTTACTGAAGTCCCAAAGTCCTGCGTTACTGTAATCGAATAAAAAAATCTACTGCGGAAGTACCTACGAGTACATATCGATGGCTGAGTGGAAGATCGACCTATCTCGGCTGCCAGTTCGAAAACGCTCTATCTCAAAAAACTTTTCAAGAACGCCCTATTTCAGAATTTTATTGAAAAACACCCTATCTCAAAATTCGGTTCAAAAACGCCCTATCTCACTTCAAAATGTATTGAAAACATGCTGAGATAGGGCGTCTTTGACTCGGCAGCTGAGATAGGGCGTTCTTAAAATGATTTCTGAAATAGGG
This sequence comes from Rhagoletis zephyria, assembly GCF_001687245.7. Lineage (NCBI taxonomy): Eukaryota > Metazoa > Arthropoda > Insecta > Diptera > Tephritidae > Rhagoletis > Rhagoletis zephyria. The sequence continues at coordinate 6,281 of NW_016163446.1, read as the reverse complement.
CGTTCTAGAAAAGTTTTTTGAGATAGAATGTTTTCGAAGTGGCTGCCGAGATAGGTCGATCTTCCACTCAGCCATCGATATGAGAAATTTTTATAACAAATAGCACAATTCGAACGTCTTCAAGAAAGGAAAAGAAAAAAATAGATTTTCTGTGAAATTTTTTCAATGATTTTTTTTTTATTAATCTCAAAAGTACTTTTATATACTATACTTTTATATAGTATACTTTTATGGTGGCCGTACGCCATTGGACATACTGGATGGATACGTTTGAAACAATTTAATGCAGTTGAATATCTTTTTCAGCATCGGTTAGTACATTTTTGCGAATTTATGAATCCTGCTAACTAAGTCAGGAGGACGAGTAATCCCTTTAAACTCCTACACGAGCGATAAAGAAGCATGCAGTGAAATATCACCAGCCCAGAAATCTCTTGAGGGTACATAAAGCTCCCCTATCAATCAAAAGGAATAATCCTGGATTACTCGCGTAGGAGGCAGCGCTTTTCGCTCCTAACCGAGTAAATAATAACGGAGAACAAAAACGACAAATCTCATTTATTGCACCAAAAATCCGGCAAACGGGAGTATTGTTTTATTCCTCGCATAGGAAGAGCTCCCTTCAAGTCCAAGTGAAATTATATGGATGTGTACTAAAATCTATCAAGGGAAGAGCTCTATTTGGAGCAATAAGCAAGAAATCCAGATTTTTTGTTTGTTTTTTTCCAAAAATTTTATTGTGGGTACATACAAAGGCGACAGCCTATTTGTAACTGAAACTACTATGTCTACACTTTATACCTTGAAGCGATATCTTCCCTATGCATTTATTCAATTACATTTACATTTACAGTAGGGGCCATTACCATTACTCGATACTTACCTCTATCGTCTTATTTAACTAATGGAATACATTTGCTCTGAGAACATTGAACGCTTGTTCAAAAGTTCTGAACGTTCCAGTAAATCCATTGTCGCGTCAACAAGAAAATCCTTTCAGAGCGAGACATGTAAATTGCAAAGTATTTCAATCGCGCGCGTTGTTCTGATGCGAAACAACAAAAAAAAAATGCACAAAAATGCAAATGCAATTACAAATGCACAAATACAAATACAATAGAAATTTCTTTCAATTTAAACAAACAATTCTCTTTGACCTTTTCCAATTCAACGGGCTACATGGTAAGCGTAGGCCGCCTGACACGTAGGCAGCTCCTCCTCAGGCACTCGGCGCTCTGCTTACACAAGCCGCTCAAGCCGCCGCTTGACACCAGGAGTTAAGCGACGCGAGCGTGCAACCACCCACCCGCCCACCTACTTGTGTGCCACTCGGCCACACTTCAATTAAACTTTGAAACTACGCAAGTGAACTCTCAATGACATACTCAACGACGCGATTGCGATTGCGATTCAGAGCGCAATATTTGACAGACGAGCGACGATAACATCTGTAGAAGCTGCAGCAGCTGCAACAAAAGCAAAAAGCAAAAAAGCAAAAAAAAACACTAAAGTTACTTGCGCAGGAATTTGCTGTGAAAAGTGGGTTGTGCGTTGTGGACCGACAGGGCGTATGAGTGACTGACTGACTGGCTGACAGCTGAAGCCTAAAGTTGTTGCAGTGATTCACTGCTTCACAAGCGTGTTCGTTGCTCGTGATTGCACTTGGACGAGTATGTGCATATATACATCTTTGGCCAGAGAGCGTGCGGGCGTGTGTGTGTGCGTGTTTAGGTGCATAAGTAAGTGTCAGTTGCAAGTGAAAGAGGGTTAACAGTGACGTCATTATGAGCTCGTGTACTTGTTTACTCACTCAAATAACATTCAGTAGTTGGCAAACAGTACTATGGCACAAAAAAGTGCAAGTGTGTTTGTGTATGTATGTATGTGTAAGGGCTCCTACTGCTACTGCTGTTGGTTTTTGCGTTCGTGCCAGTGTTGCCGTTGGGGTGGTCCCATTTCAGCTTACCCCAAAAACTATTTCGTCATAGACAACAACTACATACACCAATAAATAAATATGTATGTATGTGTATTTGTTTGTATGTGTGTTTATATACTTATGTTTGCTACTTCGTACAGCAGCTCCCACATATTTATGCGCAGACATGGAGTCACCACAGTAATGGCCATACATGTTGACGTACATATGTATGTATATGCAAAATCAAGCATGCTAGCGCAACATAAAAATAAAACCAACAACCACACACACTATTTCGAGCAAACATCATCAGCAGCTATTTAAGTAACAAAAATCAATAAAACCACAGACAATGTGACGCTGTCGAAAACTAGTTACTTCAAATGAGGCAAAACCATCACAATATTGACAGTTAAACAACAACAAAAAGAACAAATGCAAAACTCGTAGAATGTGGGTGCATAAAAATAATATTTAAACCAACAAAGATGTCAATAGAGATAGTTAGTGTCAATAGTAAGGTATTCGATATTGTATATGAATGAGCAAATCTCAATGGAGTTGCAGAAACAAGTACAATAGGAAATAAATCAAGTATTTGAACAAGTTTATGCTTAAATCGTAAATCTAGGCGAAAAATTACCGAAATTACTATTTTTTTCATTGTCACTCGAAAAAATCATAATTGTTTTTTTATTATAACTTTGGGAAGTTTTCAAATATAATACTTATATTTAGAGGCAATGAACGTTGGCATCAAATACAACATATCTGTGAAGTCTCAAGAATGTACCACGAAATTGAAAAAATGGCAGCATGCTGAAAATCTGCCGCAACTATTTTTTAATTTTTTGAAATTTTAAGATTTTTTTATTTTAATAATTTAAGATATGTATTTCAAAACGCTAAAATTAAACGGTGAAAATATTCTTCTTGCCAAAACGAACGAATCTGGTGTAACAAAAATAGTGTCACCGAATGGAAAAAAATTACATCTAAATTAAAAGTTTTTAGCTGTGAAAACTTGCAAGTAAGAAAACCAGCTGATCACAAACATATGTTCGTGAATAACCAAAAGAAAAAAGGGCTTTTGAATTATTTATTGTAAATTTTATAAACATTGCTGGTATACAATGAAAAAGAGAGTAAAGTTATTAAGGAAAAGGTTTGCTGAGTTTATTTTTAGTAAATCTACTACTAATCTCCAGTTGTTTTTTTTAGTTTAGTGTGTGTCGTCTATAATTGCCGTATACAATTTTTCAATTTTCTAAAGTAGATAAAAATGCTGAAATGTTTTGACAGAACTTGTCAGTTGATAGTTGAGATGAAAATAGGTTGGTTTAAAAGGCACATATGTATCTATATATATCTACTTAATTTTATTTTTGGAAACAAGGATGGGTGTTCGGAGAAGATCCTTTTGTTTTTGAATGCGTTATGATGTGGTTTCAATTTTGAGAAAAATACTTAGTCATTACGCGACAATTCATTTTCATATATGTATGTCAAAAATATTTTTCCCATCCAAAAGTATTCAATAGTAAACAGTACCAAACCGGGGACAATACCCCAAGCGGATGATAAATTACAAAAATTTACCACCTATTAAAACTGGGAAAATGATAAGCTGTTTCAAAGATTTCAAGTTTTCTGTATATTATGTCTCTTTGATAGCGAATGCTCGGAGTTTTTTCTGATGGAACACTCCCAGACAGATTCAATATCAAAAAAATGTGTACTAATAGTTACCAGTACTTGTCAGTTTTACTGAAAATGCATTCAATAGCCCAAAAAAAATTTGCAATAGGGCGGGTTCGAGAGCTTAACACCCCGATAGAGCTGCAAATTGTTGCAAGTAAACTGGTGTTAAAAAATCAGTGATGTTTCAATTCAAAATGTAAACAAATTGTTTGGAATAAGATTTGATAAAAACATGCTCAAAACAAAATTAGTGAAATGAAAATATGGATGCATAATTTAAATCTAAGAACATTTTTTTTTATTTTTTTCAATTTTACTCTATGTTTCTTTTGCGCTTTCGCCGTAAGTACTCACTGGAAATGTTTATGAATAGACCTATTTTGACAACCACTTTTTGTTGATTTTAGCAATAGTTTCCTTTTTAACAAACGCCATGTATTTACTTCTATGAGGTAGAGAAATATGACTATATTTTTAGCCACAAAAATTCAAATTTCCAATTTCGACAGAATGGTGGTGCAGGCCGTATTTTGACGAAATTTGTAGCAAAAATGTCAATGTAGTACCAATGTACTTTTGGCTTCCAAAATGTACCAAGAAAAGTACAATTGTACCATCAATTTCATCACTGGTTGTAAAAGAAAATTTAAACAAGTTGCATTAATGCAAAAAATATTAAAAACAACTGCAAATCTTATTAAAGCAAGTCTCCCGAAAAGAGTCTTCCACACTTCGCAGAGTTTTGCGATTTTGTAAGAAAAGAAAAAATCAACTTCCATTTTTGTCACATAACGTCACTTTCATTTAGAGCGTATATTTAAGGACCATGCGGTTCGATTGCTTACTTTTTTTGGTTAAATATGCATAGAACTAATTATGTGGTCCAAAGAAGTAAAAGAAAACCAATGTTTTTACTTGTTTGTATGTCATTGAAACTAACTTTTTGTTTGTGGAAATGGTATAAAGCTTGAAGCTTGCTGGAGCGAAACAGAGTATGGCAATAGAAAAATATGAATTTTCAAGGATTCTATTTTTCCACGCCAAATCATTTTTTTCCCGTATAAAATACATGCGAAACTTTAAGCGCTTTGGGCGAACTTGACAAGTTTATTTATTAACAAGTAAGAGCAGCGCTGTCTTCGGCTATGCCGAAGGCTTCATACCTTTCATGAACATCTGCAAATTTTACTTTGACAGATTACTGCTTTTGAATACATCTGCATACATCGATAGAGGAGTTACATACTTATATAAAAAATCGCATCTAAACAATCAGAGGTATGGAAGATATACTTTATATG
>NW_016163446.1:0-1304 GCF_001687245.7 Rhagoletis zephyria | reverse complement strand
TGCTTTCCGTTGCTCCATTTCCTACTTCATTAGTGCAGTTTTGCTGTTGAATGCCAACGTCGTTAGTTAGTTAGTCAGCTAAACACTGGCGATACTAGCAAAAACAATAAAAAACACAAGTTTCATCGCTTAAAAAAAAATCGCTTTGCTTGTAGCAGCTTCAATAACACTCCATTGCAGCTGTTCACTTGCCTATCGCTTTTCTCACATTCTTCACATTTTTTTTTGTATATTTTCCATGCTTGCTCGTATTTTCTTTACACTTTTTCGCTGTTATCCTGCTCGTTGCTACATGTTAGCTTTTCCCGATTATGCTCCGCTGTTCTTGAGTTAATGTAGCGAGTTTGTTGGCGCTCTGAGCAAATACGAATGTGTATTCTCTGATTCATTTTCCTTCTCTTACACTTTCTCACCTGTGCGCACTCGGTGGGGGGGTCTCGTTTTGAATTTCACATCGAATTATTGAGTGTAAGCGGGCTGAATTTGGTGAAGGGTGGGAGTTCTTGCAATTTAAATAACAAGTAGGAAAGTTTTGTGATGAATTATCCTTCAAGAAAACGTGTTTACTTGGAAAAAATGTGTGACCGTGATTATCAAAATATAAATTTTTTCCACCTTCATTTGGTGACTTTAAGAAGCGATTTCAAAACCAATTGAGAAGTATTTTTCTGTAAATTAGGAGAGTTTTTATGGTTTCCAAATTGATTGAAAATTGCGGCCAAAATCGTTGTTTAAAAATTTCCGTATTTGTGTATAGTTAATGTTGCAACCAGTGATCGGACTTAAAAAAAATGTGTGGAGAATCTGGAAAAAATGTGGTAGATTTCAAAAAAATGTGGTAGATCTCTGGTTTTGGATCAAACTTTGTAAAAAAAGTAAAAAAATTCTGTTAGGTTTCGCCTAAATTGCAAACGTTTTAATTAGAATCTAAAATACAATTAATTTTAGTATAATAAAGTGCAAGATTGAAGTTGCTAAAAATTGCGTTGAGTTTTGGCAATTTTTTTCCTTGACAGTGTGAAGCAGTTCCTTCCATATCAAGATATTTTTCGAACATGTATTGAAAGATGAATGCAACTTTGAGGAGTGCTGTCAGCTTTCCTTTTTATCACATCACGATGTAGCCAACAAATGTGGCACGTTCCAGAAATCGCTACGTGCGGTTTGAATGGTCGCCGCGAATAACGTTTAAGCAATTTACTCAAAATTGGGTTTTTCGCAGATTACCGAAAAATACTCTCGCGTATCATAGGTTGCGAAATTTCTCAATTTCCATCAGTTTTCGGACATTAACCTACGCTCCA
>NW_016163445.1:0-36493 GCF_001687245.7 Rhagoletis zephyria | reverse complement strand
ACATATGTATGTAAATATGCATATATATGTATATTGGTTATGAGACAAACTAGATATGTATGTAACGTATGTTTCAGTGATCCAGTGTGGCCCAGACGCACTTACTTTTTTTCTTTAACTTCACACTTTTTATTGAATAAAGTCATGAAAATACATACATATGTATATGAGTGTGTATCTAAGTGCACAAAATATAAGCAACATAAGAAATATCCTCTTTAACTTTTGCTTTCGGCATGGGTTGCTGCGTAATAAAATTAAAAGCCTGCGAACAGTGAAAAGCTCTTCAAATTTCATCACTCTTTTTTTTAGCATACAAATGCATTAAGTCATTCGCGCCCAAGAATGATAGAATACAAGATTGCGCCAATCGAGCTGAGAGCAGCTGGCCGTGACGTCAATAAATACTAGAATGAGAGAGCAAGACGAACTCGACAAGAAAAAGAGGAAGCATCGACCAAAAGGCAGTGTTGCCAAGTTTTGACTTTGAAAAATCACCAAATTTTTATTGGTGTATTTTATGGACTATGTATGAATACATAATTTTATTGTAAGGATGCCGATTCAAAAATCGATGTTTTTTGCACAACGGTCGATTTCTTCTGGCATGATTGAAGGTGCTGCCACATATTTCTCTGTCACTTATGATTGTCACTGTGCCATGATTTTGTTTAAATTCTTGTAAAATTGCTTACCACACTTACGATTGCTATACATTTTTCTTCAATTTTTTTAAGATTTTCTAATTTGGTGTCTTCAAACTAAAAACAAAAGCACCAAAAACGCACCAAGCACAAAAGTCAAAAATTTTCGCGTTTTGAATACCCACTAAATTTGGTGCGAAAAGCATGAAGTTGGCAACAGTGAATGTAAACAAAAGTATTTTATGACGTCAGCGATTGGGTGGATGCTGTCAAATCGACGAAGAGAGGGTTAGCGGTCCGCGAATGGCGCGACCTTTATTTTCTGGATCGTGATTCGCGCCAGTTCATTCTCCGTTCTCAATGTCGTACAATTAGAATCATATGCATTGCTTTTAAATTCCCCTAACCACTTGCAACACTAGCGATTTTATGTGACTTTTATTTTTACGTTAGCGGTAGAAATCCATCATAAAATTTCATGGTGCACAAGGCAAATATTTGAGAATAACTTTCGCCGGAAGTGTTAACACAAGGGATAATATCATAAAGCAGATTCATGATTCAATAATACAAGGTTAGATAATTATTGACAGCTGCGGTTTGACACTCCCTTACAAAAGGTTGCATTTACGAAGGACAGAGAAAGGGCAAGAATGCAATCCCTTGTTTCGAAAATGGTAGTAGAAAAGTACGCAAAGTAGGCAATTAGTAGTGAAATTCCTTTCGTAAATTCTAATGTATTTGCAGGAAATCTGGCATTTTAAACGAAATGTTGAACGTAATATTGATATATCTACGTGAATTACGTAATTTATATGCTATTTAGCCGTATAAAAACTGCAAAATGACTCAAAATTAAAATAAGACTACTATGAGATTGATGTAAACATCCAATGCTTAGGTTTTCATCAGTTAAATATGCTTCATATGCATATACAAATAAACATATTGCACAAAGCTTATACTTTTATTTTACAGCAAAGCTACACTGTTTCCATGTAAATTTGCAAAGAAGCAACACGGTGCCACTGCTAAGGGAGCGGTGCGAGAGAGACAACTGTCAGTTTATCGAACCTTGTATTATTGAATCATGAAGCAGATTTTTGTTTTAGGAGGAAAAATGGCGTGATAATGTTGGCTATGTAGCTTAATAAGACTGTGAGAAATGCAGTACACACAAATCCATATGTGATATTTATGTACATATAAATATGTATGTGTACGTTTATATGTATTTATGTGCAGAGGGTATCAAATAAAGAGAAAAGGAAAACAATTGAAAGCAAAGTTTTATACATGAAATTCGCTTTAAATTGGCAATTAAAATTCATATCACTGCACAGAGGGGCAGGGAAGGCATTCAAAAACGGCGAAAAGTCAACTTTAGAATTTTAATTTTTTATGCTAATAGCCAAAATATATAGTATTTAAGGTAACTGTTGTAGTCCCAATTTCATTTTGATTAAAATAGTTGTATGTGATATTTACATGTCGGGCGTATAGTAAAATGCAATTTTTTTTCCAGAAAATAATAAATATTTTCCTTTTGTCTTTTATAAGATGCAGCAAAATAGGCTTTCCTTTTAATAATTCGACATCTGTTATTGCGTCGGGTGTTAATTTTTATGATTTGTGCTCGCTGTCGTTTTGCACATCACAAAAACAAAACATGAAATGTATTCTGCACTAACTGTACTTTAGGTGAATTTGGTAAATTATGTACATTCTGATTTTTTTTATTTTATTCATCTTCTGCACTGGGGCTGTAACCGCATGAGCGATTTTGGTTTGATCCGTTATAAGTGTTTATCACTACGTATAGATAATTAATTCAAAATTTTTAGTTTTACGAGTTGCTGAGATAGGTTCCCGGATAATGAGACAGAATGAAACATAACTGACGATTCATCCACACTTAAATTTTATGTTTGATTTAATTTTTTTTTCGTAAGAGAAGCATTCAACCACTTGGATTTAATGAAATTACAAAAAAATAATTTAAAAGTAAAAAATAAATAAACGAAAACAAAATCGAATAAAAAACAAAAGCGAAGTTTAAATTCGTAATTGCTAAAATATAAGAAAATATAAAAAAAAAACAAAAAATGTGGAAAAAGCATGAAAAAATAAAAAGTCGAAGCCCGAATTCTTAAACGAATTCGTAGTTCGTAAAAAAATATAAAGTAAAAAAAAAGAAAAAACAAAAAAACAGTGAAGTCTTCATTCATAACTGGCAGAAAAATATAAATATTAAAACAAAAAATAAAAAAATACCGAAAAATGGAAGTGTAAATTCGTAGTGTAGCCTCCTCCTGGTGGGCTTCGGAAACTACATTTTATGTAGGCTGACTAGAATCGTATTTTTTATGCCGGCCATATATATATATATACATCATGAAATATTTATCGAAATAATATTAATTAGCATTTACCAAACCCAACGAATTCTTCAACTAAATTAACGACTTCACTCAACCTATAAGAATATCACCAGCTTTAACATATATAAATAGTTCCCAAATATTTTCAAAATTTTGCAAAGAAATATATTACAAATTTTTCTCAGTGTAGAAGACTAGGTATGTAGATCTCATAGAGGATGTACACTACGATATTGGATATATTGAGTCCTCATAACTCACCACAACTCTGCGTCCACCCCGAAGCCTATTTAAATGCACCACATAAAGAGACTTTAGTAATTCCTCGCTGTTTATCGTATTAATTTTTTCTTGCATCCATAAATATCTCATGTGAACAGCAAACTTCGCATAACTCACTAGAATACTATAATATAATGATAACGTCTCTTCGCTTCCTAAATGAGTCTATACAGTTTGTGTTCTTGGGCATTCTGTACAACTCTTCCAAAAGGTTGTTTTAAATGGGCTTGGAAAACATCAAATGAAAAACGTTTTAGTGAATCAAAATTTAGCTCTTAACTTAATCAAGATAAATATTTTATAAACTAACGATGTGTCTTTATTTATACATAAAAAGTAAAAAAAATGAAAATGAAAATGTATTGAAGAGTACATATTTATGTATGTATACTAACACTAATATATGTATATTCTAACATCAATATATTACCATGTAAATTAGAACCCGTTAGAGAGTGTTAGTTACCGTTTATCAAAATCTCAGTGAATTATGTAGAACAAACCGATTTACGCCCCAAAGCGCAAGCACAAAGCTTCACCAACGGAAGTAAGGATATGATGACACAATGGGATATACATACATACATACCCTGCAGGGAAACCGCGGACTGGTGAATCAAATTTCTAGTTCCGTACTAGGTCTTCATCGCCAAAAAGGAACTAGTCCGATAGGAACTAGATCCCCACCAGTCCAAAATCGGCGAAAAGTGGTACTTTTAAGAAACTAATTTTTTCAGTTTTTTTCACTAGAAATCTATATCTAAAGTGACGAATTTAGAAATGGTTCGGAACTATCGAATAAGGGATGCAGCGGGGGGCTTGTTTACTTTACATAGATATGTGTTCGGTGCCTTTTTCGTTCAAATACGCTTCTATTCTGTGCTTCGCAGATGCTATTTCATAGTTTGGTAATACAAAACAAAGCTTTGTGTTAACATGTTAACATCTTGGGGCCGTCTGGAATCTAACCAATAACAGTGAGCACCTCTGAAAAGTCAGCTACAGCCAAAGGTATGTAAACGTACATTTCTTAGAATCATTCACCCAAATTTAATTTCAAATTTGAAAAAATGTTTCTTTGAAAATAATGTAAAATCGCACACGGAAGAACCGAAAAGATTGAAAAATCATAATACCTTTTTCTTTCGTCTGTCGATTTTAGAACTGGTTCGGAACTATAGAATTTAGGACTAGTCCGGAACTATCGAAAAAGGGATGCAGCGGGGGGCAATTGACACTTCCTAGGACGTCGCCATGTTAAATTCGCCAGTTGCTTGCATGCAAAAGAGATTTATCGCGAACCAGTACTGGTTCTAAATGTACTAGAAGCGCTCCAGTTCAGAACTAGAGATTTTCCCCACAGGGTACGTATGCATACAAATACATACACACCCAAAATTATACATTTGCACATGCACTTGTGTTTGTTATTCGGGTGAATGAGTAAAGTATACGTATGTATGTAGTATATACGTTTGTATTCATGCCTATATGCTTTCATAAATGCAAGTCTATTTTCGAAATTATCACGTTTTTCTTCTTCACTTCGGTGAATTGTCAAAATTACAGAATCCATCAGTGAATGAGGATAACTGATTAGTCCAACCACTTTCAATGACATGACGGAATCTGAATAAATACCAGAGTACGGAAGGAAGGGGCGCGCCAGCTCGACAGAATAGAAGTCACCAACCAAATGTAGCGAATATTCAATAACCTAAGAATAATAACAACAACAATTATGATCANGGGGGGGGGGGGGCTATGACAGCAGTCATGACAACTGGAACATAATATTACTATCCTATGTAAATATTATGGAAATGCACACGAATAAATAAACTTACGAAGATGTATTTATTACATATTCGAATTGCTTTGCAATTTTGTTGCCATACGAGTATTGAATAAGGACAAGCGCGCAGAACTAAGAATAAGTAGTAGAGCACTGATGAAAGGTTTCGAAGAAACATAAATCTTAAAACGGTACATACGTCTTTGAAAATGGAATGTGTCTGGTGTCACACGTTTTGCTGGAGATAGATAAGAGAATATTGTATTGGGGAGGCAACATACTCAAATGCAAATTCTATACGAACTGAAAGAAATACAATAGCAACAAATCTTCTGGTTAGCTGTACATATTTTGGTATATATGTAACTTCGTTGTAAATATGTAAGCACAAGGTAAATAAGAAAATTGAAGCGGCTACTTGCAGGCACGCAAAAGACACAGAGTAGCAGCCAAAGAAGGAAGAAAACATACTGAGAGCGAAGTGAATAACTAAAAAAGAAAAACAAAAAAAAAAAAATACCACAACTGCTACCCGATGCGAAGATATCTGAGCCGCAAAGTATGTACATATGTACCTATGTAAGAGCTCCGGTTTCCATATCCACTGTAGGTGGCTCAGCTAGTCATACGTACAATTGGTCCTACAGACGTTTACTGTACAACTGGACTCACATACAATAAGGAAGAGTAGAGCTGTCAATGCTGCTGATAGATGGACTGAATAGATAGAGGCACAGCAGCAGTAACATTTGTTGACTACACTCAGAAAAAGGTTTAGTTATAATAACCAAGATTTGGTTATAGTGACCAAGTGGCATAGTTGGATATGGCGAAATAAATATCTAGTTCACGAAAGTCTGCAATTTACTTGAGCCTTCTAGTTGGGACAAATGTATATTTGTTAATAATTACAAAACGACTACCTTGAGTGGACAATATTGTTAGTTGAATAAAATCATTGTTGAGCAAATATAAACAATGCTTTGGTTGATACAAGTTTTCAATTAATTTTATGAACTTGCTGTAGACGTGAATCAGCTAACCGTTTATTATTGGAAAAAAAGTTTCAGTTTGACACAAATAAAAATTTACTCGATGGTTGTTGTGTTTACTTCTTTTATTTGCATATATTAAGCATAAAAAATACAAACATATTTACATAAATAGTTACTAGTGTAAATAATACATATGTATATGGTGGTAAGAATTTCCTAAAAAGAAACGATTAAACAGGAATAGTCGTGCGAAAACCCAGGTCAATATCTGCTGGAAGTGCTGGTTTAAGTATACTGCTTTGCTTTTTCCTTGGCTAAATAGATACTTTCTAATTATAATTCACATGAATTATATATCCACTGAGAAACGCCGGTTGGCATCAAACTTTATATTTTTAAATAACCATACCCGCACCGAAACAACTCGCGGCGATGGCAAAACTGAAACTGAGACAAACAAGCCTGGGCATGTCATAGCACACACTTTTCTTTCTCTACCCAGCGCAGTGATCGACATGCCATAGCTTACTGAGCGCTCTGTAACCACACGCGTGTTTCACCCGTATACGAACAGCGGTAGCGGAGCAATGATTTCCACGCACACAGTCTCATTCATTGAATCGTTTTTATGCAATGGTCGGCATACTAGCGCATTCAAACGATTCAATAAGTGGGACTGTGTGCATTGCTTAGCTGGCGCTCTTCGTATGTGAAACACACATGTGCTCAGAGAGCGCTGATCATTATTTAGGGGGTGCTCATAAGCATGAATATATTCCGCTCTCAAACCAAATCGATCAACTAAGATTTGGTAACTATGACTAATCCATATGTTGAAAGAAAGCTTATCTGTATTAGCAGAGCTTAATGGCATTCTTTTATGAACCATACTTTAAGTTGAATGGAATTTGTAGAAATATGCTTCAAAAAAATATTTATTAGTATTTACCAAACCCTTCAACTAAATTAACGATTTGGTACAACCTAGATGAATATTAGAAGCTTTAATATATTTAGTTATAATTACCAACCCATGGTAATAGTTCCCAATCCTTGGTCACAGTTCCCAAATATTGTCAAAATTCGGGAACTAAATATCTTTAGTTGTCGAAACTAATTCTTTTTCTCAGTGTAGGAATAGCTGATGATCAAGTTTATTGTTTTTACTGCATTAGTTTTTTTTGTTTGCTTTTGCCTTACTACTTCAACTAGTAACTTGTTGAGATCAGCCATATTTCTTTCAAATTTATTTGATTTATGTAGAGCAAAAATGGCAAAGGAATGATGCAATTTTACAAGTAGATAGCGGTTGCCAGCTTAACTGCTTGCAATTTTACTTGGGAGCTGAAACTATAGCTGTGTTCGATGAGTGCACACTACATAGGGTAGAACAGTGCAATGCAGGGCAGAACAACATCGGACAGTTGTCAGAGCAGTTTAGTGCAATGGTCTCAAAAAAACGAAAACTTTACAAATTAGTGCAAATAAATTACAATGGTTTAAAGAAAAATGTACACCGGATTCCATTTTTCAATTAATCGGAAGAATTGCTCACTGATTCCGAAAATTGAGTTAATTTTATTTTTTAATGTATAACGTTTTGAAATATCTGCAAATTACCGTTATTCAGCTAAACAAAGTGGTTCCACTTAAACACGTATATCTTATGAAAAAATTTAAATATATTTAGTCAAATGAAAGCTAAAAAAATCCTCCATCCTTTGGTAGGCCTGATACGTAGTTTCTGAGAAATTAATTAATAATTCCAGATTTTTTTGATTTTACGGAATGAAAAAAGATTGAAACGTAATTAAAAAAATATAGATATTTTTTAAGACAAGTTTTTATTAGTTATTGTTAAAAAAACTGACCCCGGACCACTTAAGGGCATTTTTTTTTTAGTTTTTTCTTTCCATTTAAGTAATGTACGTTCTAAATATGAAAAAAATCTGACCATATATACGGATTTTCTAAATATCTCGACTCCTGCGCCACCTATCAGGTAGTATTTGTGTGGAATTAATCCTTTTTACCTCGCTTCTATTAGCTCGGGATGTAACTATGTAATATTGATGCGCCTAAAAGATGCAACGATTTCCATTCTCAATTACATGCCTGATGACAGTACGAATTTGAATTGCTTTAAACTTTCGTTCTTAAAGTAACCTGGAGGCAGTACGAATGGAAGTTTTAATAGCGAGGTTTTAGTTTTAAACTATAATTTTATTATTATACGAGTAATTTACATTTCAAATATTAACCTATCCGATTAATTCATCTTTCGTATTGCATTGTCATCGTGTTCTGAGCAAAGTTTGATATTTTAATGCTCTGGCTCATCAGAAAGTTGGGTAAAAATTGATTGCAAGATTCGATTACACACAGGTGAAACATAATAAAAACTTATAACAGATTATGTGTAAATTTTTTTAATTTTTGTTAAAGACTTTTCTGTTACAACAAAATCAAGCTACTAAAGAAGAAAATCTATGGGTAAATAAAAAAGCAATGAGCAGTCAAATGAAAATGCGCAACGATTTTTTGTATGAAATATGAGCAGGAAAGAATGTAACTCATACGTCATGTGCATTCTTCCCTGCTCATATCTCATACAAAACAATCTTTGCGCACTTTCATTTGAGCACCATATGTATATGTCGCTGATGCTTGATGAAAAAAATCGTTTGCAATTATAAGAGCGTACTACAACACTGCGTACTGCAACATCTTAATGGCATGTGATTGATTGCAAAATATTTATGATTTTCAACAATAGCCCTCGCTTTACAGGGTTAAAAACGGTTGAGTTGTGCTCTGCCTTTAGAAATTAAGTAACCGCATTATCGGCATTATTTTCGAAGAACTATCATCCGATTAATTCGTTGGCTGAATAGTTTTTTATTGTAGGGTGGTCAGTCTTCCTTGTTAACGAAAACGTTTGGGTGAAAATTTGCCTCATTTCTATTGACGATTTTGTTGAATAATCGCTTGGAGCAAGCGAATAACTAGCGAACTGAGCCAACACTTCCTACCTAAGTTAAAAAAAGAATTGCTTTACGGATCACGATGTACGAATTTGTCTTTTCTAAAAAACGAAGATTGGCTTACAAATCTTTTTACGGTGTCCACTATAACAGATTGTGGTCCATTATCAGAGATTTAGGAAGTGACGGATCCAACAGCTTTGAACATGAAATAATGAAATAACATTTGCACGCATAAAATGTAAAAGTTTTACGAAGGTGTAGAAACATATTGTACAATAAGATAAATTGGCTTTACTTAGCCATGGGCCTGCTAACAAACAATTATCAAGGGAATTCAATTACCAACAATCAAAGACGGTAGCCTTAATAGTTTGGCACATAGAAAGCATGCACGTCTCAAGCAAATGTATTTCAAATCCATTTGAAAAAAAAACATACGAATTTTGAGTTTAAGAAGATCACATAGAAAGTACGAGGGACACATGCTTTCTCTTTTTTTTGTTTATTACTTGCCTTTGCTCTGCAAACTAAGCCAGTAAAAGTTTGGGTTCCCCAATAGATACACATGGCGTATACGTAACGCTTGTATCTTTTTCGAACCATGGTGAGATGTGGAGATCTCCGAAATAGCAGCTGTAACTTCCACCGCTTAGACTTTGTTGCTTTTTTAATTTTTTCCTGGTAAAAAGCGCAAAAACATTATTAAATTATTGTGGCGTAATACACATTAAAAATAACATGACTTTTTTGCACTTAAAATGAAACACAACTTTTAAATGATTTTCTTCTTAACTTTTTAACTTTCTTCTTAAACTTTCTGTTTACTTTTTTCAGAATTAAAAGGAATAAACGAAAGTTTTCTCTGCATCTCTGGAAAGAAAATATATTGCAGGTAAGACAATAAAATTTATATGTATGTATGCGTGTAAAATATTCATATTAGTGTACGAAAATAAACTGGATATTGTACGCTACTATTACGCTTCATTTATTACTTCAACAGTTCTGTATTGTACTGGCTGAGTTCACTTTGGCGATGGTACACTACTGTCGTTTTGTAGTTACAGAGAAAACCACAAACGAAATGAACCGTGAAGAGAAAAAGATATGTGCATACAAAAACTAAACACAAAACGGTTGGCTGCAACAAATAAACAAAAAAAATTCAAAACGTTTTTTTAATTGTATTGGATATGAAAATCGACAGAAAGAAAAAAAATTATATTTCTCACGTAATTGAAACGTTTGCATACATATGTAATGTACCCTTTGGTACAATTGTCACAAACTAAAAGCAAACGTTTCTCGTTGGGGAAAATGACAGTGAATCTTAAAGGCTCAATAGACGGTGCGTCTGACTCGCGGGTCATCTGTGTACGTCATTCAGAGTTAAGCGTAAAGGTAAAGGCAAAAAGTAAGAAAGTCTAAGTTCGGGCGGAGCCGAACATTAAATACCCGGCGCATGTATTAAATATATGTTTTTTTCACCTTTCCGAAAGCTACCGCTAGATGATAAGCCGGGGTGTATCGATTTGGAGTAAATTAGCGTCGTTAAATTTCGAAATATTGCAGTTTCAAGCATTTCTGAAAATTACCGTTATACGAACAATAACCATACCGAGTTTGGTACAAATTGGTAGAACGGTTACCGAGATACATATATGTGCCCGTTTTCCAAAATAGTATCATAAACATATTTCTTGGTAAAGAATTGTTGCAATCGTTTTGAATAAATTAGCTTTAATATTTACTTATTTATCGAAGATTTCGTATTTCTTTAAATTACCGTTATATGGAATGTGGGCGTGGTTATTGTCCGATTTTAACACACACAAGTGCGATCGGGTATAAAAAAGCGTAAGCTTAAGTGGTCAATTATCTCAATAGTAATCATGTTATTAAACAAACTTCGTACTGCCTCAAAAGGTAAAGAGGTGTTTATCTTTAGTGACAGCTATGCAGCAAGCTAGGCAATNAAAGGAATAAACGAAAGTTTTCTCTGCATCTCTGGAAAGAAAATATATTGCAGGTAAGACAATAAAATTTATATGTATGTATGCGTGTAAAATATTCATATTAGTGTACGAAAATAAACTGGATATTGTACGCTACTATTACGCTTCATTTATTACTTCAACAGTTCTGTATTGTACTGGCTGAGTTCACTTTGGCGATGGTACACTACTGTCGTTTTGTAGTTACAGAGAAAACCACAAACGAAATGAACCGTGAAGAGAAAAAGATATGTGCATACAAAAACTAAACACAAAACGGTTGGCTGCAACAAATAAACAAAAAAAATTCAAAACGTTTTTTTAATTGTATTGGATATGAAAATCGACAGAAAGAAAAAAAATTATATTTCTCACGTAATTGAAACGTTTGCATACATATGTAATGTACCCTTTGGTACAATTGTCACAAACTAAAAGCAAACGTTTCTCGTTGGGGAAAATGACAGTGAATCTTAAAGGCTCAATAGACGGTGCGTCTGACTCGCGGGTCATCTGTGTACGTCATTCAGAGTTAAGCGTAAAGGTAAAGGCAAAAAGTAAGAAAGTCTAAGTTCGGGCGGAGCCGAACATTAAATACCCGGCGCATGTATTAAATATATGTTTTTTTCACCTTTCCGAAAGCTACCGCTAGATGATAAGCCGGGGTGTATCGATTTGGAGTAAATTAGCGTCGTTAAATTTCGAAATATTGCAGTTTCAAGCATTTCTGAAAATTACCGTTATACGAACAATAACCATACCGAGTTTGGTACAAATTGGTAGAACGGTTACCGAGATACATATATGTGCCCGTTTTCCAAAATAGTATCATAAACATATTTCTTGGTAAAGAATTGTTGCAATCGTTTTGAATAAATTAGCTTTAATATTTACTTATTTATCGAAGATTTCGTATTTCTTTAAATTACCGTTATATGGAATGTGGGCGTGGTTATTGTCCGATTTTAACACACACAAGTGCGATCGGGTATAAAAAAGCGTAAGCTTAAGTGGTCAATTATCTCAATAGTAATCATGTTATTAAACAAACTTCGTACTGCCTCAAAAGGTAAAGAGGTGTTTATCTTTAGTGACAGCTATGCAGCAAGCTAGGCAATAAGCTGTGAGTTTCGTCACAATTAAATAAAAAATTGTGCTAGACGACCACCGAGCTCTGCAATAGCTGGCTAAGCAGAACAGTCTAAACCTCATTTGGGTCCACGGTCATAGGGTTGTAGAGTGCGCCTGTATGGCGAACGAACTTGTCGGAGGAGTACGACGACGAGAATTTATCTATACGCGCGAGCTTTGAGATGAATGCAAACTACGACCTGTCGATTTCTAGGCAAATTTGGCCTAAGTGGGATCGAAAGAGGTCTCAAAGCTTATACTCTCTGAAGAGGAATAATATGGGTATTCATGGAAACGCGTAAATGCCTTTCAACCGCGTAAACCTCGTAAATAAACCGATTTTCCATACAAAATTAAGTAAGTTTACGAGGTTTACATTGTTAATAGGCACTCACGCGTTTAGATGAATTGCCCTAATATGTCTAAAACCAAAGCCACGCAATGAGCGGCACAAAAAACAAGTAAGCTGACGCCGAGTTTTGCGTAAGCTGCAATTGCTTAACGTACACTTTGCGCCGGCAAGCGGGCTGACGTTTAACCGGTAAGCGGAGCGTGTGAAATGGCAATGAAAGACGCTAGTTCTTTACATTTGTTGTTTGCGAAATCACGTGCCATCACTTAGCGTATTCATAGCGTTTCAATTCCAAAGTTATAAACAACTTGTAAATCCACTTTGCAGAATGCAGCTTAACACAGTGTATAAACAGTTAATTAAATGGTATAAGCATCAAATCAAGTTAAGCTATTGAAATGAAGCCTCATGTAATGAAGAAGAATGTGATGAAGAAGCAGTGGGCACATATGTACATATGTATGATCATTAGGTTGGTCCAAAAACACTAAACACTGGTTCTCTTCAGGAGACTTTCAGTATTAATACCCAATTGTTTATTTAACCATTTTTTAATACTAAAGTTTTTCATGGTCGTCTCATTGCATTTTTCGGGGTTTTTAGCGGTCCTATACGTTATAGTTGCGACGAAAAAAGGGTAAAGCAAAGAATTGGGTGTTATAATTGGGAATCCCCTGCAGATAAACAGAGTTTTGCGATAGAAAAATATTGATTTTATTTCTACGAAAAGTTGTTTTTTCCCCATATAAAACACATGGGAAAATTTGGGGGCTTTGGGCGACCTCTAAAAATTTTTTGATTTCAAAATAAAAAATAAGGGTATATTTTTTCGGTATAGAGCATACAAATTTCGACTTTACTAACCCCAAACCCCCCCCACCCCCCACACATGCATTTTTGGACCACCCTAATGATCATACATACGAAATCCTGCTCTGCGTTATATTTATTTTGGAACTGCCATTTAAGACTTTTTTTTTCTAAAACGGCTTAGGTTAATTTGGCCGGCGTTGAGCCGCAAATAGACCGGTAGGTCCTTAGCGTTGCCAGTTGGAGCTCGTTTTTACGCGTTTAAGTAGAAATCGCAAAGGATGTAATAGTTTTTTGCGAATTTGAATTCCTCCAATCTTTGTACGAAACCTCCATTTCCACTTAAAGGTTTAGAATGCTTACAGCAAGCAATTTCACAGTGTTTGTACGTTCAACTATGTATGTATGTATGTAGCACAGAAAATAACAAAAAAAAGGTAATCCTTTGTCACAGAAAGTATATAAAATGCATATGTATGTGTACAAGAATAAGTATCAAAACTAATAAAAAATTTTTATTTTTTCGACCGAATCGGGTGAGGTGAATGAATTCTATTGAAAATCTTTGCAATGTGCTCGTCATGTAAGTATGTACAATAGGAAACAATCGCTAGCGGCAAATATAAAATAAAATTTACACAAGTGGTTCTTACTTGCAAAAATAATGCTTGTAAGTTTAAAATCCTCATCATTTCAGTCCCATTCTGTCACATTTGCACTAAACCCATTTCAAAGCATAAAAGCAAATATATTAAGATTAGTAGAATAAAATATTGGAAGGTATATTGATCAGTGAAATGCGAAAAATTTAATATATTTACTTCTTTGTTTTCTTTACTTGCTGATAACGATTTAAAGTAGAAAAAAAAAATTATCTGAAATTTGTGAAATTGCTTGTTTTGGAGTTTTTTAATCATTTAAACAAAAACTCACAGGTAGTATATCTCAATATTTCGAAGGCGAATTGTCTTTTAACACTTAAGAATAAAATTTATTATGTTTATTGTGGAAGTGTGCTCAATATCTAATATGAGTAAGCCATATTTAGCTAATTTTGAAAGTTAAAATATTGGCAAATAATTAAAAAATCGATTCACAGCATTCGTAGATTTATTTAACCCAAATCATTTTAACCTAAACGCCAGTGGCGGATTTGCCATAAGTGCCAATAGGCCCGGATCTAGGGTAGCAAAAAAATACACCACGTTTAAACTCAATATAGCGACACTTAAACCTTAAAAGCAATTTGGTTGTAAAAACACCCAGGTGTAAGGAACTTTATTATAATTTTGTTTTATTACTAACGAACGACGAAATTAAGTACGTCAGAAGCCGTAGAAAAGGCCAAAGATTAACAAATGGTTTTTTCTTCAGACTTATGCCGAATTTCCACTAGTCATTGAAGTGACAAAAAAATTGTAATGATCATTTTTTTTTACGTAATGACACAACTATTTTTAATGCCCAACTTTGGCATTATAATTTTTGCCATTTAATGCTTAGTGAAAATTCAGAAAATTTGTCAGAGGAATGTCCCCACTTTCTTGCCCAGTGCGGTATAAAAAATGAGGATCGGAATAGTGTTATAAGTTTGTTGGAATGACTTAAAGCTGAAGGTCTTCAAACCATTTGCCCAAAAGGGCGATGTCCACTTTACGTATGTGTGTAAATGCAATTACAGTTAGTAAGACGCAAGGCATATTCAACGAGGTAGAAGTGACAGTAATGTCAAAAAATGTAGACACAGAAATTAACCCTTTGTTATGCATTCCCCATATTTGATAAAACTCAATATCTTTGAAATAAAAGTTTTTATAAATATGAAAATATTTAAAATTTCATTAGAATCAGCTTCATTTCAGTTATTGCATTTTCATTTTAATGTAAATGCGGAAATACGTACTTACACAAAATTACACTCTAAATGAAACATACTTATTTATAAAACCGTTTTGAGAATTTTCTTGCTTTTGCTATCACAATGTTTTTGAGCATTTATTTTTTATTCAAATACTTAATTCTAAAGTATATTAGACACAAAAAAAAACGTTGATTCTTCTAAATTTACATCAGAACTTAACCTTAATAATTTAGCAAAAAAAATGTTTGCAATTCGAAATTTACTTCCCATTAAATTTATTAAAAATTACCTTCGGTTTCTTTATATCAACAAGGAATTCTGGTTTAGGTTTTATCACAGCACCATTTGAAATTTGTTTATATTTATGATAGAGAATCACAAATTGCTGACCTATTATAAAGTTTTTCGTGCTTTTTGGTGAAAACTATAATATTTTTGTATTTTATTTTTTGCAAAGACTTTGCAATAAATAGTTTTTATTGCATTTTTATAGCAATTTATCATTTTTGACCATATCGCACACGATCTTCAAAGGTGACAACATTAAAAAAAAATTACACGTTCGTCAGAATATGCGAAAAACTATTTCCAAGCACATGCTAATCATATGGGAAATGAAGACTTTATCTTGGGCTTTTTCAACAAATTATAAAAAAAAAAATTCTCTAGCTTTTGCTGATAGATAAATAAAAGCTCTGGGTACATTTTTAGCGCATAATTTCAAAAATGCCAAACCCCCAGCTGCAGCATTTAATTTCATGGAAAAATGCATTGGATTTAATTTGATTTGCATTTAGGGTTATTTAGTTTGCCTTTGGGTCAAACTGATTTGTGTTTTATTTAATTTCATTTGCGTTTAGTTTAAATGGATTTGCCTTGAGTTGGATTTATTTGCGTGTGTATTATACTTATTTGTGTTTGGGTTAAATAAATGTGTGAATACTGTAAATTAAATTTTTTTTACTGAAAAAGCATCCGAATATTTTTCATCATATGTTTAACACTAGCAATCTTGCGACGTGTGCTTCAAAGTTCATTATTTCCAGCATACAGGTAGCCACCAGGGATGAAAAATGGAAATTTCAGATTGTACCTAATATCACAAAATAAATGTACCTAAATGAGACAGATTGTACCTAAAAAAAGTTACATCATTCATTTGTAGTTTTTTTTATAAATTTTATTTAAAACATTAACACAAAAGATATATGTACTTTAAACATGAGCCTATATCTATAGACTATAGTCTAATGGAAATCGGAGAAGCATTGTTTTTGTCTAATTTTGACTACTGAAAAATATTGGCGAAAAAGACAAAAAACACACTTTGTGAAGTATACTTCTTTATCCAGCTTTTTATAAAACAACAGGAAGTCTGCTAATTTATCCGATTTCTTAAAATATGAAATTTGAAGACATCCTAGACACTGGACTGTATGGATGAATAAAGGCTGGTTTCCATAATGTAATATTTTGACAACAAAATTTTTTGACTTATTTTGACACAACTTTCTTACCTTTATCCCTACCTTTATCGATGATATTATTTATCCGATTCCTTTTAATAGGTGCAGCAAATCTAGAGAATATAATCAATGTGCCATAAGTAACATCGAAAGCATTTTAAATATATTTCCAGAAATCAAAAAGCGAGTATGGGTCAAATAGCTGTAGTTCTCATCTAAAAATATGAAATTTGAAGACATCCTAGACACTGGGCTGTATGGATGAATAAAGGCTAGTTTTCACAATGTAATATTTTGACAACAAAATTTTTTGACTTTCTTTCCTTTATCCCTACCTTTATCGATGATACTATGGGCCAAAAACTTACAAATAGCCGCCTTAGCAGCGCATGTACACGCCTGAAGGCCTATTTTGATCTAAATCAAACCAAAGACCATTTTTTAGTCCCATTTGACAATGGAGGCCTATTCTGATCTAAATCAAACCAAGGCCAGTTTTTAGTCCCATTTCACTCATTTGACCGCAAATGCCACTGAATTTGACTTAGTGAAAATAAGCGTTAAAATTAATAGAAAAAAATTACGAAGCTAAGTAAAGTGTTAATTTTTCGTAGTGCCTGCTCTAAATGCAATGTAAAATGTTTAAGATAATGGTTTTTTTATGTCTTTCTTTTGACCACTTTTATCTAGAATTGTTTATTCTTCAAAATGAAAGCGAAACTTCTCCCGTACCTACAAGTAAATATATTAGCACGGTAAAGGAAAAAAACGAATAATGCATCTGATCAAAAGATGATAGTACCTAAAATCTAGTGACTGTACCTAATGTACCTTTAAGTCATCAAACGTCGGAAAAAGGTACAATTGTACCTACTTTTTCATCCCTGGTAGCCACCGAAAGAGTTCACCAAATACTACGACCGACAGTAGCGCTATTCCCCATCATTGATGAGCTTAATGAAGTGAACTGAAATGAAATGAATGCTGCCGCCTCACAGATGGATCCTTTGTTTACTGTTACACAACTTAGTTGGGTGGTGAGTGAACAGCGAAAGGTTAAAAATGATTTAATGGCTGACTTCGTGAGTGGCCAGTTCTGCTGGTAAATTAGCCTTTCTGCTGCGATACGTAAAAGTTAAAAGAAGACTTTTACATTTTATACTTTATTTTCTCTTTTTCAAACTTTTTTTTTGATGTTTTCTGTTCGTAATTTCATTAAACGCAGACACCTTTTCAGCAAAACAAAAAGAAAAAAAACCAAACCAAAAACGAGCTCCCTTTAGTCTGATTTATTTGTATGGCTCTCGCAAGGTGTCTGTGTTATGTATGTAGGTTGGTATCCACGTCTGCCATTGTGTTGGCAGCATCTTTGTGCAGATAATTAGGTTTTTTTCTTTACGTGCGCCACCGGCAATTGAAACCACAGACAAATCAGTCTCTGACCCCGCCTGATTTACACTTCTCTGGTGTAAGCTGACAGTTGACCTTGGAGGTTGTTGAAGCACAATCATTGTTTACAGTTAATGCGGCTGCTTACCGACGACATTGAAGACCACCAAGCGAATGGCATTAGCATTGCAACGTTGTGGCTTG
Source organism: Rhagoletis zephyria (assembly GCF_001687245.7). Classification (NCBI taxonomy): domain Eukaryota; kingdom Metazoa; phylum Arthropoda; class Insecta; order Diptera; family Tephritidae; genus Rhagoletis; species Rhagoletis zephyria. The sequence goes on along the minus strand of NW_016163445.1, from coordinate 18,202 downwards.
TGGCTGTATGCAAATGGTTGGTTACTTGACTGACTTTGAATCCTTTGAAAACTGGACAAACACGCTGTTGGCAAATGCTAATATGGAAAATGTGGCTACGCAGGTTGCTCGTGACGCATGCCAAAATCTTGATAATGTGGTCAAATTTAATTTGTAAGTAATAAATAGCTTTAGATGTACCTAAATGTGATAGTCATTTTAAAATGTTTCGCTGGTTTGTTTTTGCTAAAAAGTACTTAAATTTGAAAAATAACAGTAGATATCTTAAAGCTTAAACAGACGGCAACGTTGATCCGGATTAACTCGGACTTAATTCGGATCAACTGCAGTTAATTTTCGAGTTGATCCGGATCAACGCTGCCGTCTGTTTATACTTTTACGGTCTATGTAAGTTTGTAAACTCCGATATGGAAGGTGAGAGCAAAGTGAATTGTAATTTAGGGTTTCTCTACCCTCCTGTGAAGACTTTAAGTCACCTCACTTAGTGTTAATCCGAAGATGCTTAAGTGTGGGCAAGAGGGCTTGTAAGGACTCCTATAAGAGGTTTTAGGCTCTGTTTATCATTTGGCCATATTCACAATTTTTGGAGAAAAGTTATGGAAGTCCTTATCCTCAAATCTGACAGCTTCAGGCCAATAAGTCTAACATTATTCATGCTGAAGAGGCTCGAGCGGTAGAAAAGTACATTACATCAAAGGTTTTGGTGGAAAGGTTTGGTGGTACTCACCCAAACTCCGAAGTGGGGTTGAAAGCAAGGAAGTGCATAATGGGACTCTTTGCTGATTCTTAGGCACTTTTGACAACACTAATTTTGATTCTATGTATTCTACGGCTAGCCGAGAGGGGGAGGATATAGCCTTTGTGCCATACCAAAGGTGGGAGAGTATGCCAGCAGTTCGGTATCCTTTAGTTTGTCCTATTGTCCTATTGACTTCGCTCACATCCAAGTTTACACTCCTCTTAGCTGGTATGTTTAAATACACAGATAATCCTGAATTACATTGATTAATGGTACAATTTGCAGGAAATTGCTTTAAACCTTAGAAACCCAACCATAGGCTTGTTTAAACGGAAAACGAAATCAGAAGCTATTAACTTGAGCTAAAGATAAATCGATCACTATAGGTTTTAAATAGTTGCGGAGAACCTTTAGTAGGACTTGGTTTCTTAGACCGGCTATGGTGCTTTGGATATACGTGGCTTTGGACCAGCGGTGGGCAATTACCTTCACGCATGACGATCAGTTGTTTTGGTCTTACAAACTTGCAAGGAAGGGGAAATTGAGAGAGCAAAATTATGAACAGATGTTTCAAGTTTTTACTGCATAAATTTTTACTTGCAACAAATTGCCGGTAAGGAAGACAGCTGTTTAATGTTGACAGCATTCTCTTTGATTGTGGCACGAAGATCGGATTCCGGGCAGAGTGAGTTGTTTAGAAATTGTCAGAGCGATATCCTTAAGGCCCGTTTACATAGAACTTTGGCGTTGCGTTGGCGTTGGCGTCGCTTCAACAGCTGACTATGAATACATGAATTCAAATGCAGCCGTCCACATAGCCAAAATTCGACAACGCTCACGCCAACACAAAGCAAAAAGATGGCCAACTCTCAACTTTTCGCGTGCGTCGCTCGTCAGCTGTTGCGAATAAATAAAATTATGTGAAATATTTTTCCTTTTTAATCAAGTGCGGGCAAGAAATATCGTTTTTAATGCAATTATTGATATGAAATATTAATTTATCTGTCGTTAATATGTTAATTTAGTGGCCCAAGGATTCGCCGCCAAGCGTTCATTGTAGCAAGCATACTTTTAACGTGCGTTCTGTCAAACCAACGCCAACGCCAACGCAACGCCAAAGTTGTATGTAAACGGGCCTTTAGAATTTGGCGCCAAATGACAAACTCATACCAATAGGCTCTTTTGGCTGAAAAGAAGGTCCCACAAGGAAGCAATGTATAGATCGTAATACTTTCTCGGGAAATTCTCTGAAAACTTTCTTTTTTATTTGCACTAGCAAACAATCGACCAAAAAGACTGTTCACATATCAAGCAGAAAGCTTACTTTAACGATAACTACAATATTGTAAGTAGAACTGCATATGAATGCTTCCCGTTTCGGGTATAAAGACAATTCGAAATTCCTGCATTAAAAAAAATAGCAGACCTTACGAAAGGTGGCGCCGTGACAGCCAAACTGCACTTAAGGCCTTTAAGACCTTTTATACCTCTTCAAGAATTGTTCAAGAAGTTGAGGCTGAACTCTGTTGCAAAATGGAACAGTGACACTTTTGCATTCAATCTAACGAACTCGCTTATGAATTGGCAAACGGGCATTATTTGGAGCATCAAATTAGACCCGAGTAAATTGTAGGATCAGGCAAACCGGCAACTTACAGTTACGTCAAGTATCTCATAAATACGGCTCACTAGAACCATTGGTACAATGCTGACATCTACAAAACAATCAAGAATTTTCCAAAAAGGTCAGTCATAAAAGGAGTTAGATGTGAGCCTCTTTACAATCCAATGGTAACATCGACGACAGACTCACTGTGTACATGTTGGTTGGAGGATGAGCATACAGAGCCTGTTCTCTGCAGCTCTTCGGCCTTTGCCGGACTAAGATGGCACGTTTTTGGGTCGGATGTACTTCTGAACTGCAGTTGCAAAATGCGAAGAACTATTGAAAACACATAAACACTTACATATGTACCTATGTAAGTGCTAAGTGAAAAGCTATTATAATGAAAAGCCCAAAGGACAAATTGAAGCCGCACATGTAAATAAGTTGAAGTTGTTCATATTAGTTAAAATGTTTTGTTGCTAGTGTTGGGCTTATCGTACAAAGTACTACCCTCCACATCATGCAAATGAACTTTACATTTGCATTTTTATTAATTTTGCTGACCGTACAATCCCGAGTTCTGCTTCTTCTTCTTTCTACATAAATGTAGTATATTGCATATCTACAGTACACAAATATACATATGCATATACATACACACATACACGTTTTTATAGCCTACAGCAAACATTAATGGGCATGGAAAGTTTCTCAAAATTAAACTTATATGTTCACACATATATTTATAAATATCTACTTATGAACATACATGTGTATGCACCAGGGTGGTTCAAAAATGCATGTGAAAGAGTAAAGTCGGAATTTTGACGTTCTCACCCCTACGATTTTTCTATACCGAAAAAAATGTACCCATATTTTTTTATTTTGAAATCAAAAGATATTTAGAGGTCGCTCAAAGCGCTCAAAGTTTTCCATGTTCTTTATATGGGAAAACACAACTTTTCTTAGAAATGGTATAGAATTCTTAAAAAATCAATATTTTACGATCGGAAAACTCTGTTTCTCTGCAGAAGATATCCAATAAAAATACCAAATTTTTTATGTAAAATATGTACAAGGAAAACTTTGAGCACTTTGATCGACCTCTAAATATCTTTGGATTTCAAAATAAAAAACTAAGAGCACAGTTTTTTCGATATAGAATAATCCTAGGGGGTGAGAGCTTTAACATGTCGACTTTACTCTTTTTGGACTACCCTAGTATGCACATCTTGAATTAAAATCAAGTGGTGATACATATGTATATGTATGTGTGCACGTGCATATATGTCATACTATTTAATTTAATTATTTATTTGGTTCAAATGAACAAAGAAAATAAAACTTTACCATGAAAATAATTAAATTGAGTTTTTACTTAACACATAAAAACCAGGAAACGGCTAACAGCAACGAGTACTTTAATTAATGAATGGACTAAATAAAATATTTTAGTGCAAATGTTATGCTTTAAAATACATTGTTCTTTAATACATACTGCATTTAGGTAAGAGCAAGTTCGTGTTTATTCTTACCTTTCAATTGGTTTAAAGTCGCACATCTCTAGAAGGACTTATAAAAAGCTATGAGATCCTGATTAAGCTGCCTACGAAAACTAAAGGCTAGTATAGAGTTGCACCTTATAATAAAATACACAAAATTAAATAAAAAAATGCAGGAAATCTCCAAACAAAATTTTTACATAAAACGTGAAAGAAATGTCAAGCGCACCCGGCCAATCTTGTAAAAATTTTGAAAATTCAAATAATCTTCCAAAAGTAAGATACGAAGAAACCCGAAAAGACCCGCAAAAAATACCTAAAAATCGCGAAAAGAATCAAGCGTTAATCGAACGAAAAAGTTCAGAAAAGTACCAAAGTTTCCAAAAATGTGCCAAGAGTAAAACACGAAGAATTCCGAATAGTTACTAAAAAATATAGAAGGTTTACGAAACACACACTAGCTCGCAAATCTCTAAAAGCGACAGCAAAATCTATAAAATATTGGTAGCAAAATCGATTAGAAAATCGATAATAAAATCGATAACAGTATAAATAAAAATATCGATAACAAAATCGATAAAATTAATCCAATTTTAGGTTAATTTTAAAAGTTTAATCAAATCAAGTTAGACAACTTCCTTTCCTCTTAAACTAAATCTTTATTTCTTTAAATTATTTTTACTTTTTTGTTCACATTTTATTAAAAGCAGGTTTTTAGTTTTTTAAGCTATAATTTTATTAATCGTTATCTTAATTGTGCTTGTAATTGTAACCATAAGTATAGAATAAATCGTAATCGTAGTCGAAAAGTGTAGTACTGTCAAAATGTATAATTTTATAAATTAGTAAATCAATACAAAATAAAAATGTTTACGACGGGAAAACAAAAAAGTACACGCAAATATTTACGTTAGTCTGTCCCAAAATCCAAAGGGGTTTTTTTTAAGGATAACCAACCTAACATAACATGGTATTACTATACTACTTACAGTATTAGGACATTTGATTTAGAAAATCTGCGTTTATTTTTTTTACCAGGTAGCAGGATTTTTTTCAAGGGACCATAAATTATAATATATTTCCAAAAGTTTACAAAAGTTTAGGTATATGGTCATCAATTTAAAGAAGAATTCGAAACAAGATTAACTATAACTTTTGTTTTCAAATATCCTTTTGGAACATGTCAAAATATCCTTTGAAAATATTATCCTTAAAAATTTTAAATTTTGAATGCATTTTGAAGAATCTTAGTTTAATTTATATAAGGCTATTAAAAGATAAAAATTTTAAAGGATATTTTTAAATTTTTTTTATCAAAAATAAACCCGAAAGAACCTGTCAAACATTAAAACACTTTATTATTATTTTTTTTTTAATATTACGTAAGACATTTTCTTAAAGTAGGAAAATAATTTGTTACAAAAGCTGAATTTAACCAGAATCCATCGTAGCTTAGATTTTCGTGAAATCTACGAATCCGTTCGTAATGAAGATTCGTACAGATACTCTACGACGAGCTTATGCTGTCTGAACAAAATTAAAATCACTCGATCTTAAAAATAATGGAAAAAAGCTGCATTATTGGCAATATTAAATGTTTATTATACTCCAAATTTGTTATAGTTTGATATAATTCCATATATTTGTTTAAATGTAGACGTAGAATGCCAATGCTATACATACATACATATGTAGGTATGTACACAAATTTATCTGCGAGGAAATAATAGTTGTAACAACAATTTATTAGGATTAAACCTAATTACTTTAATATCATAACATTTAATAAAAAAAAATATTTCTCTCTTTAAAAGAATAAAATCTAAACTAAAACAAGTAAAGAAGTATGTACTCCTAAAATTTAGAAAAATTCCAAGTATGCAGTTTTGTAGCTTCTTGAGGTGTAAGTTTCAAAAGGCTAAGAACTTGCGTTGATTTTTGGCAACAGACGGTGTTATTATTTTATTCCATACAAAACAAATTGCCAAACGTAGTAATTTTGTATGGAATAAAATGCGTGATGCCGTCAGCAAAATTATTCAAAAATCAACGGTATTTTGTAGACACTTCAAACTAGAATATGCCACTTTTTTGAATTCTAATTTATGTACAAAGTGGGAAATTTGGATTTACATGGCTTTTGTTAGACATATCACATAATACCAGGCATTCCTTTTCTTTATTGGAAAACTCTTTCTGTAATGTGCTGAAAAGTTTTTTTTTTTAATGGAAAAGAGATTTTCGCGGAGTAATGTACGAGCCTTAGGTAAACTGTATGTTATTGTTGTAAAGTGAATAAAAAATATAACCACTTAACCAAATATCCCCACATTTCCGATATACAAAAAAAAAAAAAACAAAATTTGCGTTGTTTAATAATAAAATTTTAAGAGTTTTAGAAAAAATTGGGGAAAAATTAACATTCGAAAAAAATCTTTCTTGTAGCTTAATTTTGTTTGGTTTATAACACTGTACGGCAAAATCAACTATTTTTCTGTGTATTGGACCAAATCCAATTTTTTTTAAGAGATTGAGTCATAGGTAAAACAGTGATTTCTCCGTTTTCGAAGTGGCCTTGGAAGTTCGAAATAGGACCTTTGGTAAAAAATTATATTTAATTATTGCATGTTAACCTAAAAATATAGGCGTAGTTCTCCTTTTGCTCTTATTTAAATGGTATATAACTTTTTTTGTGCAAACTTATATTACAGGTGCTATAAGGGGTCAAAGTTCAGGTCTTCGAAAAATTAAATTCATAAGTTTGGACGAAATTCGAAAATGTGGTAGTGTACATAATAGTTCTTAACATACATTTTCCCAAAAATAACTAATGGAATTTAAAAGAATATTCAAGTATAAAGTTGTAGTAGGGCGCTTTCAACACTTATTCGTCCTTGCGCATCAAAGTGGTTTTATTTTGCAATTCTAGAGAAGTTTTTCTTGTATTTAATATCCATATTGTTATTCTACATTGCACTGATATCTTTAAATAATTTATTTAATTAATATATTTTCAAACGAAATAATGGCAATTTTTTCTTCACCGTTTGGATTGTCTTTTTTTTCTTCAATATTATCTATTACTGTTCTTTTTCGAATTTTCTTTTAATATTTTTATGAATCATTTATGTTTATTATTGCCACTGTTCTTACTGTAATTTTCCTTTTTTACATTGTTGTAAAAAAGGAAAATAAAAATTGAGAAAAATAAATAAATGCCCGTAACTTTAAAAGAAATTTTCTCCTAATTAAATATGTGGCCACCACTCTATGTACAGACATAAAAACTCTCAAACTGATCACAGTTTGTCTCTAATTTCACTAGTTTAACAAACACTGCAAGCAATTCCGACTTGCGCCTAAAATCATGCCACCGAACCAAAATAAGTTTTTGTGTTAATTGAGGTTTTATAAGGGGAATATAAATTAGGATCAAATATAGGGGGACCAGTAACAAACTCTACCAGGGATGGAATTTCAAAATTTCAAAATGTGCCAAATGGTCTTCAAAAATAGTGCCGAAAACAAGATGAAAGTGCCACAAAATTAAATACACCGAAATATATGTATTATGGCATTTTTACACACATATATGAACATATGAACCTATATCCGAAATAATGGCAGTGAGACATTTTGACCAGTTTCGCCTATTCTGTTCATTGATTATTCACAATATATATACAAAAATCGGCGTTTCAAACTTTGCAAAAAAATTATAAAAATTCATCGGGTTTTCCCAACTACAAACTTTGAATTCAGAATTTTTAAGGGAATTCCAAGTTTTCAATTTCATGCATGTTTTCCATATAAAGTGTGTTAGGAAATTTTTTAATGGATGAAAATGTATGACACTGTCAGAAAAAAATTATCAAAAATTATCGGGATATTGCAGAAACTTGCACTTTTATTTAATGCACTATAAAACTGCAAACTTAGTATCTTTCTAAAAATTCTGAATTAAAAGCGTGCTGTTGCGAAAACTTACTTTTCTTCACAATAGAATTCAGCGGTTTGTAAATATTTCTCACGGCCCTTAATTTAATTTTTTAGTGCTTTTAATTTTCACTTTTTGTATTTTTTTAATCGATAATGTGGTATGTGATTTTTTGCTATGCAGTGGCCTTTCATTTTAAATTTCTGCATTTTATGATAGTGCCATAACATGACGAATTGTGCCAAAAGTGCCTCTTTGAATAAAAGGGTCAAAAATGGCACTATTGTGCCTACTTTTCCATCACTGAACTCTACTGATGCAAAGTTACATATAATTCTTTGGCTTTTTTGATTGCACTCACCTTTTAACTTGTGCCTACTTAGAGCAAGTTATCAATTACACATAAATCTGGTTAAAAAAATCAACGCTTTTGATTGGGCCGGCCCGAGCCACTCGCGCACCGCATCGAAACTATGTATATCGCTGCGAAAACTAAAAAAAAACACTGCACGCACGAATATCTACCTAATTTTTTAAGTAAATCAATTAGTTCTCTCAATTTTAAAGAAAACTATACACTTTTCACTACAAAGAACGCAAATTTTAGAACTTTCAGAAATTTTAACACACACCCGACGGAAGCAATCGCGGCACTGTTGAAATGGCGACGGAAATTTAGTGAAGCGCAGAGGTGTATTTACACAGAGAAATATGTAGCTAATAAGGTGTTCACAGTGTTGGTGTAGATTGACTAGGTTAAATTCTAGGATTATGCAAGCATATTTACACCCGACATCTGACCGAGGAATTTTCGCAACAAGTTTCGACAGGTGGGGTGTCATAAACCCCATTGATATAAAGCCTTTTCTTCTTAAGTGTACCGTTCTTCACTGAAATGTCTTTACTATTTTTTTTAAATTAATCTTTTTTAAATGATTAGCAATAAAAGTATGTCGCGCTATTTATTAAAGCCTCTTAGAAATCGTTTATAACTACAACTGAAGTTAAGGCTGTTTTTCACTGTGTCAAATTCAGTGCCATTTGTCGTCAAATAAGTGAAAACACATTTTCAAATGGGATTAAAAAACAGTTTATCGATTGATTTCGATCAGGATAGGTCTTTAGTCATGTGCATTCGCTGCTAAATCGGCTATATGTCAGTTTTTGGGCCCATATTATCACCGGTAAAGGTATAGATAAAGGAGATAATGTTGTGTCAAAATATATTGCCTATTTTTTGCGTCAAAATATGACATAGTGAAAACCAGTCTTTAGAACAGGCACTTTGAAAATTACGATGCCGGGACTTATTTCACCCCACCTGGCAGATGCCGGGTTAACACAATTTTGATAAAATGTAAGCGTCTAACCCCTCGGCTCCACCTTCTACAGATTCTGTTTAAAAAGCTGAGTAAGACAGAAATGTCGGGAGGACACCGCAAATTTCCACTGTTAATCCATATCTGTTTTGCCGAGTTTCTTACCATCGCTGTCTTAACATCAGCTGTCATTTCGTAGTTTGACAACTCGGTTTCAATTTACCGCGCCATCTACATTGGGTACAGATCGATCTGATTGGTTTGATGCTATTTTGAAAGTGATATCTTAAGACAGCAAGTTGCCCACATGATAAAACGGGACAAATTTAAAACAGAAATTTGACAGATGTTAAAACACATTTAATAGAAAATGGAGACGTGGGGTAAAGTTAATAAATTCTGTATTTATATGGTAAAAATCAGGGTTGTTGCGAATATTATTCTGAAATAAAAGTCCTTTCCGGATAACAAAAAAATCGCTTATCCAAATAAAATGAGTTTGGTATCAAATGAAAGAGGACTTAAATAGATTTAAAACTGAATGTCTAAACGAGGAAAGCCACATATTGAAAAAGTAAATTCCGTAATGAAGTATGATTTTTATGAATTGAGAAAAACTTCCTAAGAACTTCAAAAGACGTCCTACAAAAGTCTTTCTGAAAGCTCTTTTTTGAGTAGCTAAAGCAGAAGCCCTTCAATTTGTGCCGCTCCATACAAAAAATTAAAGAGAAAGGAATAGCTTTCAGAAAGGCCTTTTGGATGGGATTTCAGATTTACAGCAGAAAAAACGTTTGGTATCAGTTTTTGACTACTAATGACAGGAAGCTTTTCTCATAGCAAAAATGTGCTAATAATTAGAGGAGGGTCTGCATTGAACAGGTCAATTAAGGTGTGGGTCAAGGCACCAGGACAATTTGTCTAAATCAGAACAAATCCTGGAAACCCAGGACGTCTGGCAGCCTTTGTTTAAAAGCTATTTCAGCACTCTTTCATATGATACTAGATTTGTTTAATTAGGACAGGCGGTTTGCTTATTATCCGGAAAGGACTTTTATTTCGGAATAATATTCGCAACAATCCTGCTAAAAATTATACAATTTAATTTTAAACGTATCACTAGCGTCTTGTTATCTTGATGTGCTATGACGTTTAATTCTTTAAATAAAATAGCATGTATTCATTTAGCTACTGAAGTTGTGTTTCAAAGCTTTCCATTTTATTTACCACGTTCTGGTTCAATTCAATTTAGCAGATGCCAGCCGGAGGTCCCATTAAGTTTTTGTTTTAAGTGAAGTGTAGGCATTCTGGTTTTTCCCACTGCACGATTTGGTAAACTGTGTTGAGCAAATAACGGGAGTTCTTGCCATTAATTGCAGCATTTTATCCTTTAACGTTTCCAGAAAAACAATTTAGGTCGCTTTGTTTACAATGGTTTTGAGCTATTATCCTCCAAATTTTCGATATAAGCATTACTTCAGAAACCAGTATATAATCCAGTCTTCACTATTTTATTCATTTCAAATATTTTGATATCGTTACGTTTTTAGGTATGTTTTATTCTCAAAATAACATTTTATAAACAAATTTAATAAAAAATAATTTTTGTAAAGCACGTTATTAACCGTGTTAAAAATTAGCAAACCATGAGGGGAGCTTTAAATTTATAGCAAGAAATTGGCGCTTAACCATTTGCTAGATACTGAAAATAAAATAAGGGAATTGGAGGTTTCCCGGCTTGCAGCCGTTAACTAGTCAGATTTTGGTCGAAAGCTGGTTTTCGACGGTATGGAAATGCCAAACCAATGGAGGGTCTGGCACAATAATAGAGATTGACGAAAGCAAATTTGGCCGGCGGAAGTATTATTTGGGGCCACAAAATAGAAGGTATTTTGTGCTGTGGAGAGGAAGTTGAACAGATTTTTCCCTGTTACAGTTGAAAAGAGGGACAAGGAAACTCTGCTGGACATAATTGAAGTGTGGAATTTGCCCGGTACCACGATTGTATCAGGCTTTAGAACGTCAGTTATAATATTATACATATGTGTACTTTAGTTTTGTATTTTACAAACATGCTTTTATAGGCATAGGATAGTCTTAAATATGAAGGACACGTGCACTTCCGGGTCAACCACTCTCTTCACTTTAAGTATTTAGTGACCCAGCAGCACACCAAAAACATGGAAAGTATTTGGAGGCATGTTAAATACCGCAGTATTGTTGTGGTTACCCATTTTGCGTTTCATAGGACGGACTTTGAAAAAATTAATAGCGGTAGATTTTACATACAAAAAAATGTAGAAGCTTCTTTAAACCCGATTTTTTAAAAGAAACAACACCAGACAGTTTTTACAAATATAGGATAAATCATGGCGAGTTCATGGTGGTGGTTCAGATGGTGTTCTCAGAGCAGCTGGATTTTCGTTCCGGTCGTTATTAATGTCAAAATTATGTATATGTTTTAATTGTTACGAGCATTGTGCATAAAACTTGTTAGTGAATTTTTTTTGGTACACCTGCTATAACCTTATACGAATTCCTCTTCGGATAAATTTTATTTGTATATAAAACAACAAAACATGTATTTTAAATTAATAAAATATTCAACAAATTCGAACAAAATTCGGGTCGAATCGAATTGGGCTATTGGTAGATACAAAAAAAAAAACAACAAAAAATTAGCAAACATTTTTTTGCTGTCACAGGATTGGTAGGCACAATACAGTGAACTTTTATTGAAAAGCTTGTACAAATTGTTGGTCGTGATTGAAATAAAGAAAAATGTTTTCATGATTTTTAATGTACAAATGAGTTATCTATTTATTTATTTATCTTGCAGCGGACACAGAGTGAACTAACTGAAGTAGTCATATTTCTTTATATTGCCAAGTAAAGTTTTTGACTTCATATGGATAGCTGTGTTCTCTCTCATCTTAACAAAAAGCTGTTTCTAAGATGGCTCTGATTGACACAACTTAAAACTTTGTTTTAACAAGAATAAGTTTTAGCTTACAACTGTGACTACGGGCCAGTGTATTTTTAATTTTTCAATGAGAGCTTTTATAACACATAACTAACATATTGCCATCGGATTGGCATATCTCTTCACTAAATTCTGTATTCATCACCAATTATTAAACACTAAACATTTTTATTGATTTCCAAACTATCGTACAAGATTTTTAAAATGAGCTTTTATCATTTTAAAATCCAGTTTTTTACAAGCATTATTTGTCGCTTCATCGAAATTTTCTTAAAATATATTACCGCTTGGCAAATCCTAATATTTAACCTAGTCAATCTACACCAACACTGTGAACACGTTATTAGCTACTTATTTCTCTCTGTAAATACAACTCTGCGCATCACTGAATTTCCGACGCTATTTCAACAGTGCCGCGATTGCTTCCGTCGAGTGGGTGTTACAATTTCTGAAAATGATTAAGCTTGCGTTTAGTGTAATGAAAAGTGTTATTTTTCTGTAAAATTAGGAAAACTAAGAATTTATTTTAGTGTTCGTGGCGATATGGTTTCGAAGGGGTGCCCGAGTGGCCGGCCCGAGCAAGTGTTTTATTTTTTACTAAATTGAAGTGTAGTTTTGCAATCTTCATTTAATCTGGTGAAAATTATAAGGTGAGTGAATTGATCAAGCCAAAGAATTATGTATATGTGTAGATATATGTATGTAAATTGTTCCATTCCTATTTTTGCATGTTTAGAAAATTTCCATCGTATAGTATTGGGGTTTTTGTTGGTCAACATTGATCCCACTATCTTTCATCCTAATTTATGAACCCTTTATAAATTCCCAGTAAGGACAAAAACTTAATTCGGTTCTGTGGCATAAATTTGGGCGCATGTCAGAACTCCTTACAGCCAACAGTTTTGTTAAATTTGTGTAGAAGCAGTGAGACAGTTTGAGAGCCTGTATATTCATACAAAGGTGGCGAAATCATTTTTCTTAAGTTATGACCATGAATTTCTCTTTATTTATTTTAAATTTACTTTTTTTTTTAAATTTAGTTTATACTACAAACAGAAACAAGCATTGTACTAATTTTGCACTAAAAAAAAACGTATAAATTTAAATATTTAAGAACATTAGGAAAAAGTTCAAAACGAGAATTCCAAAATGAAAAGTGACGATAGTGATCGGAAACAATTCATTAAAAATAATACAAAAAAATAAAAAGGCGAATTTTAAGAAGAATTGTAACACAATTGAAGGCAAAAAATTCTTACAAGCTCGAAAAAATAGTAAAAATAAAATTCCAAAAATTTTGAAAAAAAAATTAAATAGAATTCAGGCACTTTTTAGTATAGAAAAATTTTGTTTTGATAAAAATATACAAAATACACTTGGTACTTTGTATGGTAACCTTCTTTAGCTAGTACGGCTGCACATCTCCTAGGTGTCGACTTTCTTATGTCCAAAATACAATAGCGCAGTGGAAGTTTTTAAAATCAGTTGTTATTGCCAAAGAACTTCCAGCGGTCGGCAAAAGTTAAACTGTGTCTGATCCGCATGAGCAACGCAGTAGGAAATTTGAAAATTTTTAACGCATCGGGCTTCAATAAATTTACATAAATTCATATATTTACGAATCGATATCGAATTACAACTCCCCACATCGTTTTATGAAAAAAATATTCAGCCTTGTCCTGAGTTTCGCCCGAAAAAAAATTCAGCCGAAAATTTTTCATTCGCCACAGTAAATATATGGAAACCAAAAAAATCAATTAAAAAATCGATAACAAAATCGGTAAACAATCGATAACAAAACAGATCAATCGATAAAAAAAACTATAACAAAACAGATAACAAAATCGATAAATAGTCGATAATAAAGTCGATAACAAAATCAATAACAAAATCGGTAGCAAAATCGATAAATAATCGAAAACAAAATCGATAACAATATCGATAACAAAATCGATAAAAATATCGAAAATAAATTAGATAAAACTATCGATAACAAAACTAATAACAATATCGATAAAAAATATAGATAACAAAATCGTTAAAAATATCCAGTACAAAATCGATAAAATTATCGATTATTATATCGATAAGTTCCGAAGATATCAATAGCAAAATCGATAAAATTTCGATAACAAAGTCGATAAAAATATCGATAACAAAACCGATAAAAATATCGATTATTATATTGATAAGTCCCGAAAATCTCTAAAATCCCAAAATAGTTCCCAGGTTGGGTCTCTGTGTCTCTATCTATATCATTTTCTATATAATTATAGAAAGATTAAAGCAAAAGTAATTATAATTACCTTTATTTTAATCTTTCTTCCTCTATCTTCATCTATACTTTTATCGGTATTCAATTACGTTGTGCAATTTCCGTTGAATTTACTATTTACTCCCAACCAACCAACAACCGCTAAAGAAGTTTTACTTAAAAAAAAAAAACACAATAATAATTACATTGAGTAAAAGATGACTATGAATGATTAAAGAAGCTAACATTTAATTTTAATATAATTGCATCTATTAAGAAAGTAATATATATGTAAGAAAGTAATATATATATAAGGAATACTGTGTAAAAATCTTCCACGCCAATATTTAATTACTTTAAAATAATATAACTGTTAAATTAAGGCGTGCGAGTAAACATGTATAAATACTGCGTGTGATGCTACGGGGCGCGTACGGTTCATACGCTATCACGGGTATATGAGCATGAGTGACACGTTTTTACGTTTTTGTCGAAAAATGTAACAACTCGTGAGATTTGCTCGTATCCGTACATACACATTTTTATCTCTGTATCTATCTCGATTCCTTTAGGCTGTTACAAGCAACCCGTATCCTAACAAATTTAATATACCCTTGTGCACAAGTGCAGAAAGTATATGCTGGGGAACAGCTTAATCTTAATCATTTGCTTTTGAATTGCAATATGTTCTTTGGCTTAACAAATTTGCAACTTTTCCAATTACTTATTATGAATTCTTTTGCAATTTTCTCATTGAATTTCCACATGCTAATTTATAAAGCGATCGATAATGCAAAATGCCGCAAAGGCGAGAGGAAAGTAATAAAAATGAATAAATAACTTGCAAATGAAGAAAGCAGAGACACACACACACACACAAGTGTCTCCTTACATACATATATACTACATGTGTATACACGTATGTACGTTAGGGTGGTCCAAAAATGCATGTGATAAAAGTAGAGGCGGATGTTTAATGCTCTTACACCCTAGGATTCTGTGGCGTAGCCAGGATTTCGCGAAGGAGGAGGCTGAAAACAAACTTCAGCGATAGCTTAAAGGTGAGATCCTCGATGGCTAGAGGCGTCGCCTGCGTGTGATTTTTCATATATACAGTGGTGGATAAATAAATAGGGACAAGACATTTTAACAAATTTTTCCTATTTGTCTTTTGTTCATTTAATATTTATTATTTTTTTTTATAAAAGTATAGATATATATTATCTAACAAAAAAAATATAAATTCATATTATAAACTTTGTGCAAAAATTATAAAAAATCTGCAAACTTGCCACTTAATTTTCAACTTTTTCATCACATTTTTTAGAATTTTGTGAGTATGCAGCTTTATAACCCATTATATTTTAGTGTAAGTTTTAAGTTGCTAAAAAATCGCGTTGCCTTTTGGCAATGTTTTTAACGTATTTTCTTCTATGAAAAGTATATGCGACAATTTGATTTTGTATGGAAAGAAGTGCGTAATGCATAGAGAATAAACATTTTCAAAAATCAACGAAATTTTTCAGGAACTTAAAACTTGCACTTTATTGTACTAAAATTTTAATGGGCTATAAAACTGCGTACTCCAAAAAATTCTTTAAAATCTGATTAAAAAGCGGAAAATTTAGAAGCAATTTTGCAGTTTTTATAATTTTTACACAAAGTTGTAAATATAAATTTATATGGCTTTTGTTAGATTATAAAAAATAATAAATATTAAATAAACAAAAGAAAAATAGGAAAAATTTGGTAAAATGTAGTGTCCCTATTTATTTTCCACCACTGTATTCTTGTCGTTATATATTTCTTGTCTATGTATGAAAAGCAATCGGTTTTATAAAGGGTTTGTTAGACTCTACTCGTAGACTGTACCCTTATAAGGGTTTTATAATGCTCTTAGTAAAGCACATATATTACAAAATAGGTTTATAGGGCTCTGCGTATAGACATATTTTTATAGGACTCTTTTTTTATCCTGTTTTCTTTACAATTTTATGATTAGAAAAAATCTTCTACAAATTTAAGCTTTTAGATCTAGTAACAAGAAAATCAAAGGGAATCTATTCCCCCAATTTCCCCCTCTGGCTACGCCACTGTCAGGATTGTTCTATACCAAAAAATATACCCTTGTTTGGAATCAAAATATATTAAGACGTCGCATAGTGCTTCCCTTACATATAAAAAGTGGGCAACAATTGAATTATAGGCGGATTGAAGTGAACATTTTTTCTTTAGAGAACTTGAGGACGCTGAATTGAAAAATGCAATTTTTTGACAACTTTCATACTTAAAAAATGTAGTTCTAATTATTTAATAAGTGAAATGAATTAGATATGACAAAATAAGCATAAATCGAAATGGCTTCAGAAACACTTTGCTTTAAACTACACGTAGATAGGTTGGCACCTGTTTAAAAAGTCAAATTCAATTTATAAGCTTCCTTCAAAATATTTATAAGCTGAAACCTTCTTAAACCTCTATTTCAATTATCTAATTCTCCTAATTCAAATGGAATTCGATTTTTTAAACAGGTGGCACCCCTACTACATGTAGTTAAGAAATATACCCTTGTTATAACCATTTCGATTGATACCCATCTTTTTAGAATTCATTTAACTTATTAAATAATTTGAATCTAATTTTTTAACAGGTGGCAAGTCTTAGGTTGCGTTTCATCATTTGTTAATTTGTTTTTAATTTTGATTTAAGTGACCTATGTGTATCTGCTGTTTACTTGTATACAATCCCTGCTTTAACAACACAGCGTGCCAAAACTTTCAAAAGCTCTCAGTAAAAATGAAAGCTTTCGCTGGCCAAGTCTGTTTTACAACCAGTTTTTACTCACTTAAATAAAGAGCTTATTGAAACTGAAAATAATTTAAATGAGAATTAAATAAAAAATTAAATTAAAGTTAATTTCCACTTAAATAAGTTTGGTAAAACTGGCTGTTAGACTCTATTTTACATCTAAAGGTCAAGCAATCTGACGCCTCCTTTTTTTTAAATCGTACGGATCGTGCAGACTTCATGGCACTGACAAGAAATGAAAAAAGGATTTTATGCGTTAACAAAAAATGCATAACTTCAAAAAGTGCAAAAAAAGAGCAGGTTTTTATTTTCTCTTTCGAAACTAAAGAAACTGTTATTAAATAAAGTAATAAAAAAAAAAATAGTTTTACGTACATATTAAAAATGTCCATTTTTGAAATTTTTATTAAAAAAATTTTTTTTTTTTCGGAATACGCTAAAGGTACCCTGTGTTTGGTTATATTCCCAAATTTGTTTTCTTATATATTTGGAAATAAAAACCGTCAAACCAACATTATTTCAAATTATGCATTTTTGACATTACTTACTAAATTTCTTAGTAAAAACTTTTTGAGTTTAGTGGCTTCTTGGCAAAGAAATGGTGCAGAGCCCTTGAAGATCTACATTTTTTAATCACCAAATTCTGTTTCTCTTCAGAAGACGTCGAAAAATATCATCCGATTGTTTATTTAAACTCTTTTAGTATTAACAATTTTTTATGGATCACCCGTTGCAGTTTTTGGGGATTTTGAGCGACCCATACAAAACAGTAAAAGTATTAATAATATTGTTAAATAAACAATTGGGTATTATTCTCTGAAAACACCTGAGGAGAAAAAGAGTTTGCTGGTTGAAAAATACATACGATTTTTAAGGATTCTATACCATTTCTACGAAAAAAATGTCTTCCAACTTTGAGCGCTTTGAGCGGCCTCTAGAATTTTTTTATTAAAAAAGGGGTTTTTTCGATGCAGAACAGTCATAAAAGGTGGAAGCATTAAAATGCAGACGTTACTTTCTTTGAGTCACCCTAATATACATACACACATACACAAAT
>NW_016163444.1:32145-36500 GCF_001687245.7 Rhagoletis zephyria | reverse complement strand
GGTACAAATTAGAGACGTGGAGTTATATGATTTTGTTCAATAATACACTGCAATAAGAAAAAAATAAATTACTGGATTCAAAAAAGCAGAACTAAACGCAGTCTGTCTGTTCTTTCGGAGAATCCCAACATGTACACGAACATGAAAATATGGTCGGTTAACCGTCAAAGCGAAACCGAAATCGAACGTTCGGTCGAACACAACAATGGCACGCTTTCATCCAAATTGGCAGTCCTGATCAGCGACGCAAAAACTATCTCTCACGCGCATGGCGTCACATGACGAAGAATTAAACGCTGTCTCTTCTCCAAGCGCATATGTATGTACATATATTTGTAAGCGTACCGTTATGTCGTCAGCTCCACGCTTTCACGGATAATTTACGGCAAATTATCAGATAGTTAGTTTGGGTTTAGCTGGTTTCCTTCATTGGTTTTCAGAAGGTGCCCTGCTAACTTCCACGGAAGTTAGCAGGGCACTCGATATTTTTTAAAATATGTCCGCGGCAAAATTATTCTTTTCACGGATAATTTACGGATAATTAACGGCAAATTATGCGATAGGAATTTTTGCTTTGAGAAAAAGTTGTCCTGCCAAGTTCAGAGAGGTGCCATCGACCCCGGTACATGTCTTATATGCTCTTGTGAGTGAATTACCACCAAAAGAGAGGTCACTTTTGCTAACAGCGAAAGAACTCATAAAGGTGAAATTATATAATCCCACTCTTTTTCAAAAAGTACAATCGTACTCATCAATTTCCTCCAGTTATGCTTTTTGCTATTCGAAATTTAAAAATGTCTTTGACAACATATCTGTTGACATTAACTGCTCATTGCAACAAAATTTACGTTTAATATGGATGCTCTATCTGGCTATGGGAAAAAGAAATCGAACATCCCTAAAGAAGTTATTCTGGCAATTTATGTGGAAATTCATGAAAGGTATAGGTCTGCGAATTGTATGATTTTTGCGACGGATGGGTCCGTATCAAATGAGTCTACGGGCATAGGTGCTTTAAATGCATCGGAGAATTATACTATTAAACTTAAGATTAATCAAAGATTAGCCGCACTTACGGCTGAGTTATTGGCGATAAGAGCTGCTATTAAACTGCAACTATACTACGTTTTAAAAAATTGTTATCTTTACTGTTAGCAAATCAGCATTAAGCAGTAGTTAAAAAAAAACTTTACTGACAACTATATAGTAAGTGAAATAATTAGTTTAGTTGAGGCTTCGGAAATGCAGTATTGTGACCCAGTATGGGTCCCAGGGCATGTGGGTTTTAGTTTGAATGAAAGAGCTTATCAGGCTGCTAAACAGGCGATTGGAAATGGTTTTGTTGTCTTGCCGCAGTATATACCGAGTGAGGCTGTAAGGCTTATCACTAGAGAGCTCTGGTGCTACTGGGGAGAGAGGTATGAACACACAGACTAAGGGTGTGTTTTTTCATGATATCTTTCCACAACTACTTTTTAAGCCTTGGTTTCGTAAGGTTAATTTGTCTTAACTTGTGGCGACTTCAATGAAAATTATTAGTGCTAGAGGCGACCATTTGCATTTTGTCGTCAAAGTCGAAAAAAGTGAGATTTTCAATCAAATACGCAGTTTCATTTGATTATTTTTTTCATTATTTTAAAAATTTGATAAAGAAGATATATCATTACAGTAAATTTTAAGCCAAAGATAATGAAAATCGGATTAGAAATGTAGATGCTATGGAGCGCTATCTGCACAAATTATATATTTTTGTAAAGGGCACTTTGTAACTCGTCGTTTACGTCGATTCATGACGTTGATTTTTGACAAATAACTGCGAAAAGTACCAAAAACCAAAAAAAGGGCATTGTTTTCGTTTTGAACGACTCAAAATTTGCCTATAAAATAATCTTTTAACGATTTTCACTTTTCGTGTAAGCTATTGTAATTATAATATGTTTTACTATACTTTCATAAAAATTCATGTAAAAAAGATTAATATCGATGAAGAAAACGTGATTCATTTTTAAAGTTTAAAATGTATTAAGAATTTAGAATCATAAATACTCTTTTGATATTTTTATACTACGTAAATATATCTAGGCATATTTTTGAAAAATTGTCCTTCATTTTGAATTCATATTTATGGTCACCGTATGCATATGACAAACCCTATTTTTGCAAAATGAAAATTATTCCAACAGACATATGTACAACGTGTGGAATACAGGAAACTGTGAGTCACTTAATCTTCTCTTGCAATCGTTTTATTAATATTAGAGCGAAATACAATTTTTCAAATTTATATAATGACATCCGAGGACTATTAAAATCTCGAGATCTTAAGATATACGAGGAGTTGATCTCTTATATTAAAGAAGCAAATATTGAAATTTAATTAAAAAATATATATATGTACATATATATATATATAAACAAAAATTAAAAATAAATAAATAATAATTATTTGTTCAACGTGTGGATATACTAGTAGGAGTATATTTCGTGAATGAATGATATTTTTTATCAGTATAACTTAAGCTACTAAACCCCAAAATTATATATGCTTAATTTTTTTTTTTTTTTTTGTAACAACTGTATTTGCTGATCTGGCATTGTCGGCTTTGTCGCAGCCAACTTAATCTCAACATGTGTTGAGGAAATCCACAATAAAAAAAATAATAAATAATAAATAATAAATAATAATAATAAAATAAAATAAACTTCTCGATTGGATGCAGGTCAGTAGACTGAGCTGACCTCTTCATAACCACAATTCTATTGATCCGAAACCGGGCTGTCCTCTTCACCAAATGGCAACATGACGTTTTGCAATATATTGACGAACGCATGCTGATCGATTGTGTGATTTGCACCTACTCCTCTTTATCTGAAACATCACCACAGAATTATATTTGAACTACCGTGTTGTTGTGGAGAAGCGTACCCGCTTATTTAAGGGCGTTTTACATACTACCAATACTCTTTGTCACCATATACATATGTTGCACAATTTTGGGTTCATCTGGACGTTCCTTACTTTTCTTTGGGATTTGTTTATTGCTTCGAATGACATTCCGTTTCGAAGTAGATATCTTCATTAAAGAAAACATTTTTTTATAGTTCGAGTATTAGCTATTTTTTTTTTAAGTTTTTCAATAAAATAAAGGAACTTCGGGTATTATGTGAATCTGTTGTACACCTGATATTTATTCATCTTCCCCATCTGACTCCTCCAACCTTAGGCCCAGGAAGCTAGCAGTCTCGATAGGTTAGGATATATAGGGCATGCGAACAGGTGTGCGGTGTAGTGTGGACTAGAGGTATACGCCGCCGAGCCACGCCGCCGCCGCCGTTTTTTGTCATTACTAACGCGCCACATCCGAGTTACGAAAATATCGGCGCGGCGGCGGCGGCGGCGGCGGCGGCGTTCGGCGTTCGGCGCCTAAGGAACTTTGTACAAAATTTTCATGATGAATGCACATTGAAATACATCCCTTAAAGGAACTACTACTCCAGAATATATACAAATTTTTTTCAATACCACAACAATATTCCTTTTTTACATATTACTACAACAACACGAAAATTATCACACACCAAAAACTTTAACGATATATCAGAAAGCAGTTTTAACAGAAGTGCCCTTATTGCATCTAACTCCTCAATTATTGGAAATAAAACAAAAACAAATTGATATTCCTGTGTATTTTTCTTTAATAAAGGTTTGAATATTTATTGAACAGATTTTAAATAAGTAAGTTATTCTATTCTAGGGTCCCACAGACGTATACAAGTACTAGGTGGGTGTGTAAATTATGTTAGCATTCATAAGTGGTGGTCAAACCCCAGGAAGGTTTTGCTCCATCGGACCGCAATGTTTTCTACACAGGGTTAAAATTCCCCCTTCTTAGCGGAAATGGATTGTATTTTTTATTACTTTCGGTTATCCTTAGGAAAATTTGGCGCTTAATATTTTAGTGGAAATTTTAACCATCTATAAGCCATTGTTTAAACTGTGGGTCAAAAAGATCTGTTCTGCTGGGAGTTGATGGGTAAACTGCTGGAAAATAGTCGACCACCCTAGTTTTCAATCAATAACCCACAAAAAATCGTAAGAACTCCGTAACTTAACATGAAGGTAGATAATATTATTACAAAAATTTATTAAAGCGACATAAATTACTCCAATAACTTCAACTTTTTAATTTTTTTTTATATTTCTTTAAATTTAAATAGTACGTACGGATATATAGAGAACCAGTACCAGGTTGACCGAGCTTTGCTCGGAGTGCATACAAAACTGTAGCAAAACTGTAACATGGTTTAACACTTTTTGTTTCAGCCACCACTATATTTCCAAGTTCTAACGACTT
>NW_016163444.1:11661-27032 GCF_001687245.7 Rhagoletis zephyria | reverse complement strand
CTTTAAAATTTGTTGTGGAAAGAAAAAATTTGTAGCTCTCGTTTTTTAAGAAAAAATGGTATGTAGTGCTAACTTGACACCATACACCTAGTCGATAGAATTGAGATATCCAATATGCTACTAACGCATTAATTGTAGCTTTTGACTTTAAAATTTGTTGTGAAAAGAAACAATTTTTAGCTTTCGTTTTCTAGAAAAAAAAAGTTGACCCTTTTTCGAACAAAATTTAGTATGTAGTGCTAACTTGACACCATACACCTAGTCGATAGAATAGAGATATTGAAAATGTTATAACGGCTTTAATTGTAGTTTTTTGTTGGAAATTTTTTGTGGAAAGAAAAAATTGTAGCTTTAATTTTTCAAGAAAAAATGGTATTTAGTGCTGACTTGACACCATAAACCTAGTCGATAGAATTGAGATATCAAATACCTTACTATGCCTTTGACTTTAAAATTTGTTGTGAAAAGAAAAAATGTTTAGCTTTCGTCAAATTTTGTTCAATTTTTTCCAGAAAAATTAAAGCTACAAAATTTTTAATTTCACATCTAATTTTAAAGTTAAAAGCTACAAATAATGGCATAGTAACATATTGGATATCTCAATTCTATCGACTAGGGGTATGGTGTCAAGTTAGCACAACTAATTATTTTTCCTTAAAAACGAGCGCCACAAATTTTTTCTTTCCACAAAAAATTTACAATAAAAAAACTACAATTAATTCGGTTATAACATTTTCAATATCTCTATTCTATCGACTAGGTGTATGGTGTCAAGTTAGCACTACATACCATTTTTTCTTAAAAAACGAAAGCTACAAATTTTTTCTTTCCACAACAAATTTNAAAATTTTCGAGTTTTTGAACAATTTCATAAACAAAAGAAAATTTGTAAATTGCATTTGTCAGCAGCTGCTTTCTAATTCATGTTATATTATTAAATACTAATGTAACAATCTTTGCATTATATATCAATAATTTGAAAAATTTAAAAAGTTGCTACCAAAAATGTCAATATAATAAAAAAACATTGCTCAAATTACTCGAAAAAACTCGAATTGCTCGAGCTCATGCTCGAAAATTTTCGAGTAATGAGCATTGAACAAGTGTGCGAGTACTCGCTGCTCATATACCCGGGCTGTTTGAAAATGTGCGAACAAAATCGAGAGCTCTACTACATACCACTTTTTCTTAAAATACGAGACCTACATTTTTTTTTTGAATATAAAAAAATATAAAGTAAATAAATAAAAAAGCAAAAAAAACAAATTTTTTTGTTTTGTTTTTATTATTAATAGTTTATGTCCAAAAGTAGTTAGTTGCAAGTTAGTTGACATCAAATGCAGAGGTAAACACTCGTGACTATTTCGCGGCCATCGCCATAGAAATATAGCCAGCTTTCCTCAAAAGAAATATACAGATAATAGTGACCTTTATTTAGCTACTTCCTAATCAACTTCAAGTTAACTTATAGTTACGACACATTTTCCACAGGGTACTACCAACATATGTATACCATAGATGCATATACCTACATACAGTATCGGTCATATCTATAGCACGCCATTTCAAAGTGATATTGTGTGCACCTTATGTTTATTTGTTTATTTTTAAGAATTTTCAATTAAAATATAGTTCTTTCTCTAACAAAACCCATATAAACCCAAATTTAACAATTTGTAGAATACTACAAAAAAGTGCAACAAATTTTCATATAAACTTCAAACTNCCTTTTTAACTCCTTTGGTCACTTTTGTACATTTGCAAACCCCATTTCACTTGCAGTTCTGGCCAAAGCTCTTTTGTTTATTTCATTTCTTTCATTTACTGTTTTCGCAAAACGATACGCTATTTTCGGCGAGTCTATTTTTTCTCATAATTAAATTTGTTTGCATTTTTTGTTTTCAGCTAAACGTTTATGGTTAGGCTGGCAAGAAGCCGACCGACCCACTGGGCCATAAAGAACACAACACAAGCAATTCGCTCATATTGAGCTGTTGTACTTTTATTATACTTTTTTTCTTCTATGCCACACCATAAACAGACGCAGCGATGACGACGCTGCAAATGCCTTTTTAATCGTCTGGCCATTTTCGTATGCGGCTGTCGAACTTTTTACTTTTTCGTACACAAAATATTGAATGTTAACGGTTAGTGAGTTGGGTGCTGGTGGGGGGCGTAGGGGTAGCGTACATATGTATATGCGTATGTGGACCGCCAGGCTGAACGGGAAGTGAAGGGTCGCAGTTAGGTCTATCGACGAGCAACGCGTCTCCAAGTAATTGGCCACAGAATGAAAACGGAGTGTGAGTGATCTATGTATGTATGTACAACACCGTCATGATCGCCAATGCTGCTACTGATCGTTTTGCTTTCATAGACTTTGGCGGCGTTCAATAACGCCGCACCACACCGTATTGCGCGCGCCTAACTTTCCGTCCGTTCGTCCACCCGATCAACCTCGTGCATCTGGCAGTAATAGCGCAACACTGCGCTGTGGCCTTTTCGATTTTTCTTTCTACTATAACGTATGAGTATTATGGTTTTAGTCTTTTGTTTAATATTTTTTTGTTTTTGTTTTTGAATAGCTGCTGTCGTTGAACTTTTTTGCTATCGTAAATTTTTTGTCAGTTGGTTGTAAGTTTTGACGGAAACGGTTATTCGCCAAGTTGCACACAGCGCCCAAAAAGATCGTCATACAAATTTCGGAATTTTCGGTTATGAAAATATATGTATATTTAAAATTGATTGTGCATGCAACTGTTTCCTTGGGATATTCTGAAAATACTATTTTTCCTTTCATTCTGAAATGTATATTAAAATTTATGTGGATGTGAATTATTAATTTAGAAAAAATGGGCAATTCAAGTGGAAAGCATAGCTCTAAGGTGTGTTTAAAGATCATATACAGTATATTAAGTGTTATTTGGAGAATTGATTATATGACTTAACTTTGATATCAATCAAGAATACCAGCAACAAGGTTATTTTACTTTCGAAAATGTATAACTCACTGCGAAAATACATTTAAATAAAATACATAGTTTGAAATTTTCTGACGTCCAACACGTCTCAAGAGAACGACTCTAACGCACAGTGCATCTTCATACAAATCATGAAATAATATGAGTGCGATATTTTGACCAGTTTTGACTTTTTGCCTTTTGCTTATTTATTGTTTATTATATTTTTATAAAAGTCTAGGTGGTTGTATACACTATATAAGTTCACATTTCAAACTTTGTACAAAGATTATAAAAATTCTGCAAAGTTTCACCAAAATTTTAAACTTTTTAATCAGAATTTATAGAAAGAGTTTCGGTATGCAATTTTGTAGCCCATTAAATTTTCAATTGTATGTAAGACACTGACAGCAAAAATAACGCGATTTTTTTAACAAACAACAAACATTAAATAAACAAAAGAAAAATAGTCAAGACTGGTGAAAACATCGCATTTGGCGGACGAATACTAAACGGGTATCAGCAAAATGCTAAACCGCGTATGTGAAGTTATAGGAATTATTTTCTAG
The DNA here is from genome assembly GCF_001687245.7 of Rhagoletis zephyria. Lineage (NCBI taxonomy): Eukaryota > Metazoa > Arthropoda > Insecta > Diptera > Tephritidae > Rhagoletis > Rhagoletis zephyria. Next base: position 23,503 of record NW_016163444.1, on the reverse strand, counting down.
AGCGTAAAAACACTCATATTTCAAAATGGTTCTCTTTTTTATAAAGAAATCGCATTTCTGGCTAGTATATTTCAGGACGAATGGATAAGGATTGAGCCCAGAGCTTCTGTGAGCAAATCCAATTTTTGGCAGCTAATGTCAGTTACGCGGTTTTGCAGAATGACACGAAACGCGGTTTTGTACTTTAAACGACGATATAGAGATGTAACTCAAAATTTACGATTTTAGAGATTTCCTCATACAATTAATAAGCTTGATAAGCTTAACAGATGGCTAAACTTCCCAAAGATGGCGAAGGTATGGGTCTTTTCAACTGTATTTTTTTATACCAACTGTATGAATTTATCATACTTTGATCGCGTTTTTCCCACAAAATTTAAATTTTGAAATACTTCTGTATATTATTAAACGTGCGATTTTGTTATTTAAAGCCCAAAATACCAAAGCGCAGTGGTAGTGGCAGTTTTTAAAATCAGCTGTAACTGCTAATATTGCCGCAGCAAAAACAGAAAGTCGTTAATTAATTTCTCAGTAACTATCAAGCTTATCGAAAAGTGAGGTATATACGGCTTATGGAGAATTTCATTGGCTTTCATTTGCCGTACTTCGTGTTACGATTGTTCAATTGTTCAAGATATACGTGATTAAGGGCCGGTTGTTCAATGTCTAATTAGCACAAATCGGAGGTAGAAGTTCCGATTAAGTACAACGACTGCTTTATGCATGATGTCGAAATCATCGATAGTGTAGTGGTAGTGAGGTAGTGATAACCAGACATTAAACAACCGGCCCTGAGTGGAAACACTTTTTTAAGCTGAATAACGGTAAATTGCAAATATATCGAAAACGTATCCACAGAAAAAAGATATAACTCGATTTTCGGAATCTCCGAGCAATTATACGTAGGAATTGGATAGTGCCATCCATAGAACATTTTTGCTGTAAACCAGTATAATTATGGGCGCCAAAAATACTCAATAATTTTGTTGGCTTGTGATTGATGATATGATTAATCAATCGATTATTTAATTTTTTTTGCCATCCCTACTTGGGATACATTCTGATGACGGCGAGCTCAAAACCAACAGGCTAAGTAATATGTGACCCATCCTAATGTACATACACATATGTGTGCACATATGTACTTCATGATTTTAACTGTCGTAAAAAAACTCAATGGTGCTGACTAAAAATTAAAATAACAAAAATTGGGATACCTAATTTATTTGATTAGAAAAAAAAATGATAGTGGGAATTTGAATGTTCTATACGGAAAGAAATTTATATTAACTATTTAGAGGTCGCTCAAAGCATTCAAAGTTTTCCATGTATAAAAAAACTATTTTTCGTAGAAATGGTATAGAATTCATAAAATTGTTTTTCCATATAAATTACATACTTAAAAAGCTTGAGCGCTTTGAGCGACCTCTAGCCGTTTTTTGATTTCAAACTTTTGGACCATCCTAATTTGCATGCATACTATGTACATATAAATACATATTATGTTTTTGTAAGTATATATCTAGTAAGTACACAGTACATATGTATAACTGACTTCATTTTAATTAATTACTATGTACTTCGATTTCTCATCGATTGCTGTGTAAGGCGTTAGCACAAAAAATCATCACATAATTCTGTCTGCATGTATACGAGTATGTATGTACATTAGACTGCATCACTCCCCATACAAAAAAAAATCGGTACTGTTTTTCCTTTGGAATTATAAAATCTATTATATTTTAAGACGTCCACCGAAATATTTCGGAAAAGTGATTTAAGCGAGCTGGGCCGCTTTGAAAATACCTCCAAAAATGGAGTTTTTTATGAATAAAAATAGTTTCTTAAAGATGTTTTTTGAAAAAAAAACCTCTCAAATGACAAAACGGTTTAAGCTTAAAAATATTAAAAAAATAAAATAAAAAATGTTGAACGGAATCGTAATAATGAGATTTGAATGCTGTTTTTTAACTTTTTTCTAAGATTGGTATAAGAAAAACTTGAATAACTAAACCTAAACTCCTCCGATTTAGACTTGTGAGGTATCATTGGAAAGGTATTTTCTCACCCTTTCTATTTCTTTGCTAAAAAGCTCATTCAAAGGATGAAAGAGACAAAAAAATTGGAACATGAATGGCTTTTTTTACATAAATAAAAATAGTGGGGAAAATACCATTCTACCGAGATCCCATAAGTCTAAAACAGAATAGTTTTGGTCCAGTTATTTAAGTGTTTCGTAAATCGATCTTTGAAAAAAGTTAAAAACAGCATCAACAATCTCATTATTACGACTCCGTGGAAAAGATTTTTAAATATTTTTCAGCAGATTTTTTAAGCCTAATCTGTTTTGCCATCTGAGGGGAGTTTTTTTCAAAAAGTTCTTTAAGAAACTATTTTTATTCATAAAAAACTCCATTTTTGGAGGTATTTTCAAATCGGTCCAGCTCGCTTGAATCTTAATATTTTTACGAAATATTTTGGTGGACATCTTAAAATATAAAAAAGTTTGTAATCCCGGTGGAAAAGCTGCAACTTTTTTTGGTGATGCAGTCTTATGTACATATGTATGTTGTATGTTTTAATGCAAGTACTTGAAGTGAAAAAAGCAGAAAATAAACGCAAAGAAATTAATCAACCGAAATAAATTTGTTGTTGCAGTGAAAATTGGTGCATAAACACATTACAACTAAATGAAATGCTACAGTAGCAATGCAACGATTACCAATAATTTGATCTTTACAACACTGCATGCTCCTCCTCGCCATTCTCTCCAGCCGTTAGCTCTTGCTTGTCGGCACTGGTTTGCGTGGGCAGCATAGTTATAAGCAACAATAACAGCAAAAACAAGCATTAGAATAGCGACAGTGGCCTACAGTTTGGGTGCCCACACGCTTGTCGCACTGCATTTTCACGCGTGGCTTCTCTACATTTCTCTCCCCCCTTGCTCGAACGAACAGTTGTGCATAGTAATTTCATGTAATGTACCATATACATAATACATATGTACATACATACAGTGATGGCCACAAAATTAGGGACACGGCTTCTTTATAAGTTTTGAAAATTTGTATTTTCCTTATTTATTTTTTATTTATTTGTTTTTAATTTTTTTTACAAAAATATAGTTTGTAGTTACAACAATACAGTTCGTAGCGAACACTAAAATAGTAGTGTGCACTTACGGTTAACGTTTTTTTAAATTAATAGAAAACCAAAATAATAGTTGCATTCATGATATTGAAAAACTGAAGGACAATTTCATAACTAAATGTGGGGTCTATTTACATAAACACTAAAAAAAATTAATTCACGTAAGATGGATTTTCATGAAAATTACTGCGAGCAGAATAGTAGTACATAACAAAAAGTCTTAATTTTGTATTAAAATGTTAATATTAATAATTAAAATTTAGCACAATTACTTATTATTAGGTAGCATGACCGTTGTTTTTAATCACTGCTGCATAACGATTTCTCTTGGAGTTTACGAGGCGTTGACACCTTTTCTGATGTATTGACTGCCACGCGCGGCCCATAGTTCGTGGTTATTTTTTGGTTTTAGATCCCATACGGCTAAGGTCGGTCTAAAGGTTTTCTATAGAATTGAGGTCAGGAGATTGAGCTGGCCCCTCTATGACTTCAATTCCGTTGTCCCGAGACCACAAGTTTGCCATCTTACTTTTGGTAAGCAGTGCGCGCTTCCACTCCGCAACGCCTGGGTTCAAACCCTGGTCAAAGCTACATCGCAAAAATATAGAAAAAGGTTTTTTCTTAATAGCGGTCGTCCCTCGGCAGGCAATGGCAAACCTCCGAGTGCATTTCTGCCATGAAAAACAGCTTCTCATAAAAAATACAATCGCCGTTCGGAGTCGGCGTAAAACTGTAGGTCCCTCCGCTTTGTGTGACAACATCAAGGCGCACGCCACAAATCGGAGGAGAAGCTCGGCCAAACGCTAACATATTTATTTATTTATTTATTTATTTATTTATTGTGTAACCTATGAACAATAATTCTTACAGGCTACTTACACAAGTAAAAATACAACATTAGTTTAAAAAATGAGTTCAAAAGATTGACAAAAGTATTTCTTTGTAAAGAAAAATCAAACTCGATAAAAGTTGAGATCTGGTTAAGTTCAATTAAGGCACGGGTAAGAGGTGCATTACGGGCATATATAGTTCTATTATTATTGCCATAAAACGGATAGTAACTACGTAGTTCCCTTCTCGGAACATTAAAATTTATTTTCTCTAAAAGGGCCGGACAGTCAAGAACACCCTGAATAATGCTAAGAACAAAAGTTAAAGAGAGGACAGACCTCCTGCTTTCCAGAGATTTTAAATTTAAAAGAAGCAATCGAGAATTGTATGACGGGATGGGATCAGTAAAATGTAGAGATCGCAAAGCATATTTAAGGAAAACCTTTTGAACGCGTTCAATCCTGTCAATGTTAAACTGATGACCTGAACTGATGAACCGGGATTTGTCCCGGGATTCAAATTGAGTCATACATTTTATGAATATGAGTAAAAATTCAATATCTGAAAGCATTTAAACATACCATTAAATAAAACTATTCAAAATTTACGATAAACCGGGATTCAAATTGAGTCATAAATTTTATGAATATGAGTAAAAATTCAATATCTGAAAGCATTTAAACATACCATTAAATAAAACTATTCAAAATTTACGATAAACCGGGATTCAAATTGAGTCATAAATTTTATGAATATGAGTAAAAATTCAATATCTGAAAGCATTTAAACATACCATTAAATAAAACTATTCAAAATTTACGATAAACCGGGATTCAAATTGAGTCATAAATTTTATGAATATGAGTAAAAATTCAATATCTGAAAGCATTTAAACAAACCATTAAATAAAACTATTTAAAATTTACAATAAACTGATTGTAAAACTCATATATCGCTAGCTTAGAGTGAAAAGTTGCTAACTTCACTTTTATTGAAAAATCATATTTTGATATAGGAGGCTAGAAAAATTAAAATTGCATCGTTTTGAAAAGGGTAGATGTCCTTGTTTTATATTTTCTCGTTTATATTCAATGAAAGGAAAAGGCCAAGGCCAAAAAAAGCTCCGAAAATTCGACAAGGCCAAAAAAGTTCGAAATCTTTTAATAAATATCGAAACCCTCCGATTCGTATGGAGTTTTGCTTTGCTTTAAACAGGCCAAATGTTGTATTCCAAGTTTTGCGAAATACTTGAAGAAAATGGCTATACGTAGTTTTTTCCTCTCCTGTACAATTTTTAAATTGGCACTTAGCAACTTTGCACTCTACTCTAGCGATATTTATTAAATCAGACAAATTTTAAAGTAAAACATTTTTTAATTGTATTTAAAAAAATTAATAAAAAAAAACATAAAACAAAAATATACGAAAACGATTTCTCCTTTTTTGCTTTTTGTTAATTGAAGTCAAATCGGCATTTTACAAAAATCTTACTTCAAAATTCATAAACAAATTCTTACTATCAATTCGATATTTCAAAATTTTCGGGATCCCGGGATTTGTTTGCATTAATCCGTGACGTCAAAAACACACTAGTGTGTGTGTATAGGGTTTGCCCAAAGGTCCCAAGTTGTTTCATTTACCATTTACAAATACGCCTCTGATATTGGGCCACTGCAAAAAAGACATTGAGCCACTTCTTCTACACACTCACTGTACCTTTCACTCGCATTGACTCGCTCTGGTTCTTTGCTTTTGCTTCTTTTACTTTTTATGGCTTTTATTTTATTATTTGCGTTTGCTTTTTGTTGCTTGACAAGAGGATGCAGTGCTGCGAACGGCTGTCGGCTCACTGTTGCAGTTTAGCGCTACTATATTTAGCTGGCTGATTCCAATACGTATATGCTGATCTTTTTTCCTTTCTTTTTTGCTGTCGTCCATTGGCGCTGCTGTTGTTTTCGTGGACTATGTTCATGAGTATTTTGACATAGTATGTCTACGATTCATGATGTTTTGGTAAATAGTTGCGTTCTTGTTGCGTTGTCGTCTTCAACAACCGATGGAGACATTTGCCGACTACCATACTTTGGCTAATGCCGCAAAATAGGCCTAAATCGAATTAGGGGGGGGTTTCGACACGCGCCACCGCTTTATATAAGTAGTGAGATTTCCTGTAAAGAGAAAGTTTATTGTAAGTTCGCGGCTGCGTAATCTATCGAAACACCAATTCACACAGAAGTTTAGTTGTTCATTCGGGAGCCGAAAGTCTCCAGCGATATTCGGCCCTATCGCGAATTTCACATGAACAAATATTCCCAGAAATTATAAAGCAAAACAAAAAAAAAAAATGTTCCCAATTTGTTTTTGTTTTGCATGTTAAATTATGGGAACAATTTATTTTCATGGAATTGGCGATATGGCTGATTATTTCTCCTAGACTGTATGATATTGCTAGAACTCTTTTGACTCGTCTCCGGGACATTGAATAGTGTAAGAAGCTAGTATATTCAACCGCTCTCTGGGTTAAAGAACAATAGGAACTACTGCGCTTTAGGTTCGCTCTTTCGAGGTGTAATTTTGCACTAAAATTCAAGGTATTTTTGGCAAATATAACCAACCGGCAAGGGTCGGCGAGTTCAACTATCTTCCAAGAATACACTCATCGCGTTTTAATAACACACGTCTAACGATAACAGGCGTCTAACGCGCGTTAGCATGTGAACACCTTGAGCAAAATGCGTGTAGTTATTAGTGCGCGTTACCAAAACGCGCGTTAAACGCCTGTGATGTGAACGGGGTCGAATAGAAAAATCATACCGAATAACGGGGATCTAAAACGCTGCGCCTGTCAAGAGCATTTTACTCTGTCCACCATACGATTTTACTGGATAACATCGAAAATTCTCCCTCCCTGCCAATTAGTCAAATAACAAGGACACTTGGAAGTCCACCTTGTAGTGGTTTAGTTTTGTACTGTTGAATAAAAATGTCTATTAGATGATCTGATGCTAATTCCTAAATTGGAAAGGCGCGAGAAGGCTTTTCAAGGAATCTCATTGGCTGGATGGTAACAGCGTTACATGAGCATTGACCCACATATGTCGGGGGAGTCTGGTTAGGTAGGTGTTGAGGCGGCTACAGTATCCAGATCATAATTGAGCCAGAGTTACGCAGGTCTCTCTCGGCAGTTGAAGCTCACAGGACGGGAGTATGTGCAGGTGGTAACTTGGAGCTTTTGGGGATCACTATGTATGTGGTGTGCAACCCACGGGTATTTAGTATGGTGGAGGGCTCTAAACAAAGGGAATAACAGAAAAATAACAGGGAAAGTGCAAAGACTCGCGTGGCATATCGGGTGCAGTGAGTAGCGCACCACAGGGAGACCAATACGTTAAAGGCAACCAATTTCGGGCATGCAGGAATATTGAATGAAATAAAATGGGTGAGCTCAATGGAATTAAAGCTAGAATATCTAGAAGCCAGCACTGATTACATTGTGCTTGTTTGGGACTTCATTAGGAAGGTACTCATTGGGTTCCTGTCCAGATAAGAATGGAATGCAGGACTGCCAGTAGCAGATCGGAGTATATCCATCTACGCTGATGGTTAAAGATCGAACAAGGAAACAGAGCCGGTGTCTAGTCGAAGGACCTGCAGATCAACCGTTGCTTTCGTCTACCGAACGACTGCAGTGTCTTCCAACCGGAAATCTACGCTATAGAGAGAGCGGATAATCTTTTACTTAATAGAGTTCCAGAAGACAAAGCCACTATTTCTGTCGACAGTCAAGCAGGCAATATGATCTATAATAGTGACTTCGGGAGTTGTATGGAAATGTCGCACCACGCTGGAGTATCAACGTCACTCTATGTTGGGTCCCCGGACATAGCAATGTCGAACTGAATGAGTCGGCTCATGAGATGGCCAGATGTGACTGAGAGATGCCAATAGATGAAGCGGATAGCTCCATACTACCACCGTTTAGTGATCACGTTTGGAAAATATATGAATACACCGCCGCGACTTATGACTTGTGGAACAAATGGGAAGACTGTGAGATCACAAGATTATTATGGCCGCGGCTTAGTAGGAAAATGACAAGCGACAATCCTAAACTCAACAGATCTGCATCAGAGCCTTTACCGGCGACAAACCAGGACACTGTCGTATAAAACCAGTGCTTCAACGGTGGCAAATGCGTACAAGTACTCTATGCAGAGGCTTTTATGATGAGGATGAGGACAATCGACCACTTTCTTTGTCGATGTCCAGGTCTACAGTAGAATAATGACTTGAAGCCACGAGCACCCTCTCCGATTTCCACACTTCGGGGATGACGAGAGTGGGCCAATGCCCAATGAGGACCTGTCGTCGGGGCCAATGGTTTTGGAGGCTTTGGACTCCACCGTTAGTGGAATCAAAAGGCGTATTTGGTTTTGACATGTTAGTCGTTAGATGATTGGATGTACAGTGAATTTTTGGCTAAAATAGCCAATAGCTCGTCATTGCGCTCATTCGGGCCGTGCAGTGACCTTGCGGTTGGCCAAAGCTTGCTCACACCAGAGGCGAAATTGTAAATCTTCAGGTGCCCCTTCCATTTCTTCCAGATTGATGAATGTTACACATTTGTGTTTTACTGAAAATTTATGTTGTCATATTTTCTCTCAACCTTCCATGGAATGTGGTTGCGTCTATTTTGATGCAAATCAATTGTTAAAAAAATTTTATTTAAAAATAGACTTAAGCTTACAAACATATTTGGTTTGGTTTTTTGGTTACACTTTTATTATGTAATAGAAGTAAGTAAGCCTCTACACTAGCGCCGGATGTTCGGATATTCATATACACGGATAAAATCGAATATCCAGTTAATATCCACTATCTTTTGTTGTCTGGATATCCGGTTCATATCAGTTAATTTTGCTATTCGGATATCCGGTTAGTATCAGTTCATTTTTTCCGGATATTCGGATTTTTTTTTATTCAGATATTCGAATACCCGGATTATCCGAATATGCAAAAAATTTGGCAGAATTCCTCACTGTTTATCCCATTAGTAAGTGCAAGGAGTCCAAGACGACCAGTCATATTTTGGCATTAATTATGCCGAATTTCCACTAGGCATTGAAATGTCTAATAATTGGTGTAATTTAAAAAATGCCATGTGGAAAAGAACTTAATTACTATTTTTTGAACTTTGTCATTATAAGTTTTGCCATTAAATGCCTAATGGAAATCCAGCATTAGGAAAGCTGGAAAAAATATTTGTATTGGAAAGCAAAAGATCTTTCATCGTGATCGATAGATTACTCCTTTCGGGGAGTGTTTGTTTATTGAATGCTGTATTCTCAAAACGAAATGTCGAATAGAGATTCACCATATCTCGACTGTCACGATTCGGGCTCTGATTTGAGGCGTACAGCGTTTTTGAGGCTTTCAGCACTATTATTCAGATACGAGTTTTTTATTACGATCTCTGCGGCGAAAGTCACATCTCCAAAAATTTTAACGTGGAATTCTAACTTTAGGCGCATCAAAGCTCTTTTTATGGTCTTGAAAAGGATGAAAATGATCATAAAGAAATAAAAGCGTTTTGTAGAAAGAACGTCTTCTATTTCGTTATAATTCATTTCCTTGCCTATCGCCCCCACCGATTTTGTATAAGTTGAATGACCATCTAAAATTGTTGCAGCAAAAGCTAATCACGTAATTTAGGTGCAATAACGGCAATACCGACTATTGTTTTCTCTTTTGATTTACAAAAAAATGGGCAAAACCACGATTAGAATTAAGTCAAATTTAATTAAATGCCCCCTCCATACACCTCATATATCGTTTTTTTCGTTACATATTATCATAAAATTGCTCGTTGGAAATTAATTGTTCGCCTGAAGGAATGTGCCCGCTCTGCTTTGCTCATTATTTCATTGCACTCACGTAAGCATAATAGTTTGCACATATGCAAGTATGTATGCATATGTATGTGCATGCACCTACATATGTCGTTTACATTGCACTTATTAGCATTGACTCCACTTAATAACTCAAAAAGTATTGCAAGTGCTGCCCCTCACACCAAGACACTTTCTAGCTCTCCCATACATCTCGGTCTTGGTCTTGGGTGCATTTCTTTTGTTGTCTACTTTTGTATGCTCACTTTTTCTGCATTTTATCATCGTTCACAAGCACCGAATACATTTATTACATACGTATGATGTCTTGTCTTGTGTAGTCTTGCAGCCAAAGTCAGAAGACAGCCAGCCGAGACACTCCCACCTCTCAAGAAACCATTGACTGCCGGTTTGCCTGCCATGGCGTATATGTAGTTATTCGGTGTTACACCGTGCTGTCGGTTGTATCTCTATCGCATCGCATTACATTTTGTGTTGCGTTTAATAGTTTTTTAGTTTGTTGCTTTGTTTTGTGCTAATTCAATGAATTTGTTTGTTTGACTTAGCTATTTTGAGTGTAATATGCCTATTTTAACGGTAGCAAATTTATTGAATGGCTTTAGTGTGTTGTGTTGGCATTAATTACTATATAAAAGTATATTACTTAATACTGCCTTAATAAAAACTAATACATGTGAAATAAATCATTAATATAATCGATTTTAGTACATAAGCGTTCTCACGTCTTCTTCGTCAATTGTTGGACTGCCAGAAGCAAAGGTATTTATTGAAATAATGTGTGAAAAATATCGGTGTTTGCCTCTTTCGTCATTCTGTTTTAATATTTATGGTTAGATATACTTCGACCTCTAAAACGGGAGATTAAACAATAGATTTCCGACGAAATGAAGCAGTGTTTCATATCAAAACACCTCTCACTTTTCCCATGATCGTAGATATCATTTTCATCTTTATTTGATGTTCCGCTGTGTGATTTGAATTCTAAAAGAGAACAGTAACCTCTTAGTATTTTTTTAAGTTTAACGCAAGGTTACATTTTTTTCGCTTTATATCGGGTGATTCTGAAATTTAAGCCCGTGATGTCGGCAACATTTTTTTTCAGCAAGTTATCGATTGATATCACACCTCTGATTGTTTTTCTTTGGGGTTATGTCAAGTCAAAAGTCTTCGTCGATAAGCCAGCTATGATTCAAATTTGCTGAAAAGAGTAATTGAAAATTGAACCTTCCGAATGGACCACCTACAGCATAATCGCGGCCAACGTTTGAAAAAAAAAATTATTTTTAAAAAATAAATGTCAGAGAATGATCTTTCGGGTAACAAACTTCATGAAATAATCAGGAACTAGCCGTCTATGCAAGAACATATTTTAGAAATGAGTTTCATTAACGCGAAACGTTTTGAGTCTTTCTTTGTTCCCATCTAAAAAGCACCCAATATTTCTCACTTGAGTTCTGCAAAGTGGTGCATAGGAAAATCAAAAGGGGTCCTATCAACGGGTAAGTAGCCTTGGTAAGAAAGCGGTGATTGGGTTCTTCAAGAGGATAGCAAAAACGAAATAACCGATGCGAATCAATTAAAACCACAACTTAGGGAAATCTGACACCATTTTATAGTGTGAAGTGCTGAAAAATTAGTTGAATGCTGGGTTTTCGTTGTAAATTATAATAGATGGCAATGAATCCATGCCATCTGATTATACATACATACATACATACATACATACAGGTAGTTAACAAAGTTTAGGTACAGCGAATTTTTTTAATATTTTATTTTTCGCTAATTTTTTATAAAACTTTGGTTAATTCTACAACAAAAACCCCAAAAATCATGTGTATAAAGTTAGCGAAACAACATGAAGAAAAAAATGTCGCATATACCTATGAATTTGCCGTTTTTTTGCCGTTAATTAGTTGTGGAAAAAATAATTTTGTCGCTCTTGTATTTTTTTA
>NW_016163444.1:8381-11522 GCF_001687245.7 Rhagoletis zephyria | reverse complement strand
AAAAAAATACAAGAGCGACAAAATTATTTTTTCCACAACTAATTAACGGCAAAAAAACGGCAAATTCATAGGTATATGCGACATTTTTTTCTTCATGTTGTTTCGCTAACTTTATACACATCCAAAAATCAGAGTTCAAAACTTTGTGAAAAATGAATTCAAATTCCCCAAAAATTCATTCAAATATTGCACTTTTCATAGAAAAAAGTTGAGTATGCAGTTTTTTAGCCCATTCAATTTTAGTATAATAAAGTGCAAGTATGAGGAAGCTAGGACTTAGCCATTGATTTTTGGCAAATTTTTTTGTTGTTGGTGTCGCACATTTTATCCATATAAAGAAATTACTGAACATTATTTTATATGGAGAAAAAAGGCGACACCTTCAACAAAAAAAAAAAATGCTAAAAATCAATGGTAAGTCCTAGCTTCATCCAACTTGCACTTTGTTATACAAAAATGAATGAGCCAAAAAACTGCGTACTCAACTTTTTTCTGAAAAGTGTAAATAAAAAGTGCAATATTTGGATGAAATTTTTGGGGAATTTTTTTTTTGTTAAATAATTAACCATGTGTTTATAAAAAATTAGCGAAAATTAAAATATTTAAAAAATAGTTGCCGGTATGGTAAAAAATTCGCTCTAAGTACCTACACTTTATTGACTGATGTATGTATGTACATATGTATGTATGTACATTAGGGTGCATCACCAAAAAAAGTTGCGGCTTTTCCACCGGAATTATAAAATTTATTATATTTTTACAACTTCCGGCAAAGTATTTCGGGAAAGTAATAAGATTTACGTGAGTTAGGTCGATTTTAAAATACCGCTAAAAATCTCATTTCCGCTGATAAAATTTTTAAACATTTTTATGCCGACCCTTTTAAGCTTAAACTCTTCTTTTATCTGAATTGATTTTTTGAAAAAAAAATTGTTTTTTTTTTTAGAATTTTATTTATAAAAAACTAAATTTTTGGAAGCTAACGTAAATCTTAATATTTTTCCTAGATATTTTGGGGGAAGCCTTAAAATAAAATAAGTTTTATATTTCCGATGGGAAAACCGTGCCGTTTTTTTCTATTTAGAGTAATCTTATCTTATTTTATTAAACGAGCTATTCTCGTATCTATATATATCCGCATAGGGTTCTCGGAAACGGCAGTATCTGGATTTGATGGTTATCTGAATAAGCATAATCTCCGAGAAGACTCGTATAAGGTTGCCACCTATTCGAAATTAGTTACAAATTAATTAAAACATCATAATATGGGTAGAAATGGAAGGTATTTTAAAGATCCCTAATTCACAAATATTTTTAATATGATTGCTACATATTTTATTTTAAAGATCCCTAATTCACAAATATTTTTAATATGATTGCCACATATTTTGAATCACATATCTATTTAATTTTTTGTTAAGAAAAAAGGTAAAACATTACTATTCACGAGTACATTTCCCTATATACAAAATGTTATCTCTTAGGATAATGGTGTAAGGTTGCCACTTATTTTCGATTCTACACAATTTATCTAAAACATCGCAATATGGGTATCAAATGAAATATATTGTTGAGAACTTTGGTCAAACAAAAATTTCCATCAGGTTTGCCACACTTCTATGTAATGCAATATTTATTTTGTTAATTTCAATCAAAATTTTTTTATGTATACACAGTACATATGTATATGCTCAAGATATGTTCCATTCATTCCAGCGTGTTTCGGAATAGCGTTGCCACCTAAATTTTACAGTAAGGAATTTACTTAATACATATGTAGATATCGAAATCCTACGAAATACGAAATTAATATATCGCACACGTCGGGTATCGGAGAAGATGGAGTGATGTACTGTATGAGCTTTTTAACGATATGGACATAGTAGCGCATAAAAATACAACGATGGCTTGGACATGTTGTACGCATGGATGACGATGCTGCGGTGAAAAGATCCTTCCGACTCCGAATTTTTGTCCGTTTACCGATTCCATTTTCGGATACTTTGACGATCCGTTTTTCCACTAAAGTGTGCAGTAGAAACGTATGTACAGAAAATGGTTTGGAAACGGATACGTTTTCAGCTGTTTGTCTGTTTTTTTATAGCTAAGACAAAAAAAAATTAAGGAAGCGCCTGACGGCATTCGAACCCGGCCCCTTCTGAGAGCTAGCAAATATGTAGTAGCACGCTCCTCTGCACGCTCACCCACTGCCGACTACGTATACATACATATATGCTTTCAAAAGTTCAGCTTGAATAAATAAAACAAAATTATGGCTTTCAAATAACATAACGCTACCTAAAAGTGAAAAGGTGGCAAAACAATTTTTTGAAATTGTTCAAGAGAAACGAAAAATCGATGTAGTTTTATCTGTAATTCTGCATCAAAAACTAAATTTTGAAAAAAGTGGCACCTTTTCATCTTTAGGTAGCGATAATCTTTTTCGAACGTTTTCCGTATATTAAAATGAATGAAAATTGAATTCGTTTTCGGGTACGAAAAATTTATGAGACTGCACTGTCGGCAAAACTTACCTTTCTCTGCTGGCTGGGTCGGCAGGCGATGCGAAATCTCCGAGTATATTATAGGTACGGTGACCATAAATATGCCTACATATATTTACTTATTATAAAAATATCAAAAGAGTATTTATGATTCTAAACTCTTAATACATTTTAAACTTTAAAATTGAATCACGTTTTCTTCATCGATATTAATCTTTTTTTACATGAATATTTATAAAAGTATAGTAAAACATATTATAATTACAATAGCTTACACGAAAAGTGAAAATCTTTAAAACATTATTTTATGGGCAAATTTTGAGTCATTCAAAACGAAAACAATGCCCTTTTTTTTGTTTTTGGTACTTTTCGCAGTTATTTGTCAAAAATCGACGTAAACGACGAGTTACAAAGTGCCCTTTACAAATATATATAATTTGTGCAGATAGCGCTCCATAGCATCTACATTTCTAATCCGATTTTCATTATCTTTGGCTTAAAATTTACTGTAATGATATATCTTCTTTATCAAATTTTTAAAATAATGAAAAAAAATAATTTTCAAATGAAACTACGTATTTAATTGAAAATGTCACTTTTTTCGACTTTGACGACAAAATGCAAATGGTCGCCTGTA